>NC_046968.1:23954447-24234447 GCF_009769545.1 Cyclopterus lumpus
TGCCTCCAGCCCCGCGGCATCACCGGAGGACTCGGTGCACACCGGGTCATCAGATGAGGACAGACGGATGCGTAATGGCTCTCCTCTTCATGAGGTAAGATTAGATTAAATGAAACTTTAATGATCCCCGTGGGGGGTGGGGGGGGGGGGGGGGGGGGGTTTGAAAGGGGATCGATAAAAATGTAATCGGGATCAATTTGTCTGGATGATAAATATTAATAAGAGTAAAGGTTAATAGGACAAACTCGTCTGCTATAAAGTGCCATGTGGCAAGGCAGGACCGATGTTATCCTCTAAATTCAGTCAAAGAGCAAACATATCAACAGCGACATTAATTTATACTAATGCATGTCTGTTTTCAATCAGGGTAATCAAAATATTAAACCCTAATTTATCCCCGTTTATTTATTCTCTTTCAAGCAAATTGTGTGTTTCAGTTCAATTACAAGACGTCATTCTGCCTCTAAATGAGTGTTTCTGAATTCAAAACCTTCCGCAGCTTCACATCCAACATGCAGAGCTGCTGGTTTATTTGAAGAAGAAGAAGAAAAAAAAAAACGGACCTCGATTCTGTGAAGAAGTGCACCAAATGACACATAATTGGCCCGCGTCATTAAACACGATTGTCTGCTTTCCTTTTACAGGTGTACTCTCATGAAAAGGACGGCCACGTGCTCCTCGACGAGCCTTCGTCGCGTGGTTCCAAACACTCGAGCAGCCCCCGCAGATCCAACGGTAATTATTGAGCCAATTTGTGGTTTTTGTCATTAATGCAAATTTGGGCGTTTTTTGTGTGTGTGTGTGTCTCTTTATACATTTCAAATGTGTGTGTGGCTTGCTTATCTTTTAGGTGTTCATCACGTGTCTGAAATACAGAACCAACGCAACGCAACAACCTACCAGGAGCAAAAGGACAGACAAGGTTATTTTGGATGATTTTGTAATTTTTTTAAAATTTAATATATATTTTTTTCGGGTATATTTGAGTTGCTTTGCTGTATTTGCTCAGAAGCCTATTTGCACTATATTTGTACTAGATGACTTGTTTGTAGGTTCACTAACGTGTTGTGTTGTTTTGGTGCAGCCGATGGAGCTTTACGCATCGACATCAGCGTGCATGAAAGAGACCTGGAGACCGTGGCTAAAGGTGAGAGGCTGTTTTCGGGATCAAAAGGAAATAAAAGAGAGAGAGAGAGAGCAGGTGATATTAATTATCATCAGCAATTATTCGGGTTTTTTTGTGATGTGCCAGACAACAGATATATATATATATATATATATATATATATATATATATATATATATAAAGCAGCTAGACTGCTGACGTGGTCACTACATTTCATATGTATTTGTTATTTTTAAATTCAAGAAAGAAAAAAAAAAGCTTCATTCAGTATCGTTTTTTATTTGATTACAAAAGAAAAATGTTCAAATTAATTCCTTTTTGAGTTTGAATTTACGAATTTATAAACCGAAATTAAACTCGACACTTCTTCTAGAGTTGTTTAATTATCAAAAATGAAGGGGAAAAAAAACCCCATAATGTGTATTTTGTTAATATTAAACATGGAAATTCCACCTCATTTTAAATGCAGCTAAAGGCCCCACGGCCCCGCACAAAAATGACGTGCCAAAATCACAAAATGTTGAATTTACATTTTCTGCGGGCCTAAAGTGTTTCCATAGTTGTTAACCACTTAATCACGAGATGTGGGAGTTTTGACTTATTATTGTAAGAGGAAATCGTTTAGAGGCTATTAATATTTTAACGAACAGAGCCATAACCCCGAGGCACGCCAGCTAATTATTTTACAACGCTTGGAAAAACCCCGGGACTCCATTATCATCGTCTCAACCTCCAGGCAATGCATGGCAATTACTGTGGCAGCAGCGAGAGCAAAGCGGGCGGAATGGGTGTTATCAAGGATGTAAACGCACCTGAAGTCGCTCCACTGGGCTGACATCAATCTTTATGTGCAGAAATTTAAAAAAAAATAAAATGCATCAGAGTAAGTGGAATCGAATTGATGCGAGGTAGATGAGGACAGGGTGTTTTTTTAAATTATTTTTTGTTTGTTGTTATTTTGTGGGTTTTGGTGCATGATTTCTCATTGCACCACGTGCTTGTTCTTCAGACGTCCTGTAGGTGTCAGAGGGGGCTTTGTTCCATGTGTTTCAAGGGGTGAATAATCACATTTCCTTGCAGCGGATGAAAAAACATGTCAGATGATGAAATTGACACATTCTTTGGCTTTTTTGCGGGGGGGCGGGCTCTGCAGAGGAATTGCAGAAGCAGCTCGTGGAGCAAGTGGAGTTGAGGAAAAAGTTGGAGAGAGAATTTCAGCATCTAAAAGGTAGGACAAAAGTGAGTCAGAGTCAAGGAGATATGTGTGTGTGTGTGTGTGTGTGCTGCCTGTACATGTTATGGGATGTTATGTGTCTTTTAAATTGATCCCCCACAATGTCAGAGAGTTTCCATCTGACGTGGCCTTCGGTACTCTTCAGATAATTTTCAGGATCAAATGAAGCGTGAGCTGTCCTACAGAGAGGAAATGGTCCAGCAGCTACAGATTGTTCGAGGTTGGTCTCCCTCCCTCTCTCTCTCTCTCTCTCTCTCTCTCTCTTTCTGTACTTTGTGACTCCTTAGATTATGACTGTAACGCAGACGTAGATCAATGCTCTTTAAGTTTATGGAGGAAAAAAAATGCATATATATTAAAGTATCACAGGCCATATCAAATAATCTGAAGCCTCTGAACTAAAAAAAGAAAGGAAAAGTGACACTTGCATATTGACATATTGGCGATTTGTGTCCAGCCTTTTTCCTGTAAACTCCATATTTCTTTTGTCCCACAGTTGAGTAAATGATCAGATATCAGAAGGTGAAACTGAAACCACATTGTTTTATTTGCAAAGGTTATTTTCTTCTAAATCATGCTCTGGAAAATTGAATGGACAGACCATTATGGAGTGCAGTATCGGTTACATGCAGTAGACAGCAACTAATGCCGCCGTTAAAGGATCGGTTTAATGTTACAGTAGTTTAAATACAGGGTTCAAGTACACAGAGGGGTCACTCTAAATACCACAGGGGCAAGCAGCATACATTACACTCTTCAGATGCAACGCAGCGTCTCACAGCTTCCTTTTTTTGGACCATTTTTTGTATTTTCAGATAGACACTTTGTGCAGCGAGTTGGACCGAGAGAGAAAGGCTCGTTATGCAATACAGCAGAAGCTAAAAGGTCATTTGATCCGGTCCAAAAGAGGAACATGAATTCATGTCATTTTGTGCCTACAAACATAAATATGCAAGTGCAACTTTTTTTTTTACTAAACATCTCCTGTGTGATCGATATATTTTTGCAGTAAGACCGCATTACAGGAAAGGATCACGTGTTTTCAAGGTTGTCTTAAAACAACACTGCGCGTGTGTGTGCGTGCGTTGAAAGTACACGGTGACTCTCTTTAGTTGTTCCCTTCTGAAAGCAACTCAATATAAGTGGTGGGGGAATCCACAATCCGTCTTCTGTGTAAAATATTATTCAGAAAACCAGCTCATTTCAGGCTTCAGTAACCGGATTTAGTGAAATCAAGTGTCTGTCATTTTATACAAAAACACTAGAGAAACAACACCAGAGTTTAGCAAGTAAACACGCTCTATAAGTGTGTTTCTGTGCATAAAAGAACACAGAAACTAGAAATATTACTAAAACGTGTTTTACTCTTTGCTGAGGTGGAAAGTTGACAAGAAAGATGTGACGAGGTCCAAAGGAGAATCATGACGAGTATGAAGCATGTGACGTAAAAGTCCTAAATACACTAAAAATGCCGGCAGGCAGTAATATCAGATGTGTGTGTGGAGACTTTAACCTTCCTCTTTACAAAAAGGTTCTATTCATGCACCACAGAACGCATCTGAACAGAGTGGAATGTGTACTACGTGTACTACACGTGTACAATATGACTGATTTATGAGTATATTGAGTAATATTATACTTGTTTTAGTCGGACTCACAGGCATCGAGATGAAGTGACTGAGCGAACTGTTTAAAAATGCGAGGGGTGCAATTTTATTCATAAAGTCAAATGAATTGATTTAAACGTGCAGACGCCTCAGAAGAGGATTTATAACAACGCACACAAGGCTTCTGTTCTCAGAATCAAAGAATGTATTTATTAATTAGAGCGCTCGCATCAGAATGGAGCAGAACGCTAAATATCTTTGGAAATTATGAACAATTCTCTGTCAAATTCAGCAGACGGAGGCTTGAGAAACAGATGTTCGAAGCTCGCAGCTATACCTCTCTCTCTCTCTGTCTCCCTCTCCTGCTGTCTCTCTGTCTCCCTCTCCCTGTGTCTCTGTGTCTCTTTGTCTCTCGCTGTCTCTTTGTCTCTCGCTGTCTCTTTGTCTCCCTGTCTCTCTGTCTCTGTGTCTCTTTGTCTCTCTTTGGCTCCCTCCGTCTCTCCGTCTCTCTGTCTCTGTGTCTCCCTGTCTCTCCGTCTCTCTGTCTCTGTGTCTCTGTGTCTCCCTGTCTCTGTGTCTCCCTGTCTCTCTGTCTCCCTGTCTCTCTGTCTCTGTGTCTCTTTGTCTCTCTTTGGCTCCCTCTGTCTCTCCGTCTCTCTGTCTCTGTGTCTCCCTGTCTCTCCGTCTCTCTGTCTCTGTGTCTCCCTGTCTCTGTGTCTCCCTGTCTCTCTGTCGCTGTGTCTCTTTGTCTCTCTTTGGCTCCCTCCGTCTCTCCGTCTCTCTGTCTCTCTGTCTCTCCGTCTCTCCGTCTCTGTGTCTCCCTGTCTCTCCGTCTCTCTGTCTCTGTGTCTCTGTGTCTCCCTGTCTCTCCGTCTCTCTGTCTCTGTGTCTCCCTGTCTCTCCGTCTCTCTGTCTCTGTGTCTCTGTGTCTCCCTGTCTCTCCGTCTCCCTGTCTCTGTGTCTCCCTGTCTCTCTGTCTCCCTGTCTCTCTGTCTCCCTCTCCCTGTGTCTCTGTCTCTCTTTGTCTCCCTCTGTCTCTCTGCCTCTGTGTCTCTTTGTCTCCCTCCGTCTCTCTGTCTCTGTGTCTCTGTGTCTCTTTGTCTCTCTGTCTCCCTCCGTCTCTCTGTATCTGTGTCTCTTTGTCTCCCTGTCTCTCTGCCTCTGTGTCTCTTTGTCTCTCTTTGTCTCCCTCTGTCTCTGTGTCTCTGTGTCTCTCCCTGTCTCTCCACTGTTTCTTCTCTCTACCTCCCTGTCTCCCTGTCCCTGTGTCTCTCTGTCTCTGTGTCTCTCTGTCTCCCCCTGTCTCTCTCCCACTGTCTATCTGTCTCTCTCTCTACCTCCCTGTCTCCCTGTCCCTGTGTCTCTCTGTCTCTCTGTCTCTCTGTCTCTCTGTCGCTCTGTCTTTCTGCCTCTCTCTTTCCAGCTCTGTCATTAGAACCACAAAAAGCGAGCAGGCTAAGAAACCAGAATTAGTGAGGTGTTCTCTCTATCCGTTCCGCTCCAGTATACCAACCACGTCTTAAGTGGGAGTGGGTGAAGGTGACCAATATCTTTTGGCTCATATAAAGTAGACGTCTTTTATTGATTCATTAAACTATTGAGTCAGACTCCAGAAGTGACCCGGGCCGAGGCCTCCCTGGCCTCCCTCCACAGAATTTCCCACTGCTTCACTGTCGCTCTGTTAATTACGTCATCTTGTTGCGCCTTCCTTCCTCTGCAATGGTTTAATGGCACCTGAATGGAGGATGAGCATCTTCAGCAGTTTGCCTCCATGAACACACTGGATGGAGAAGCTCATTCATTCATTCTCATTTTCTTTTACCAATTATATGGAAATTCTGTTCTAATTTACTCCACATTTGTATGAAAACCGGGCTCATGAATTCACACGGAGGAATTATACATTTAAAAAGATAACATGTTGAAGATACCCACTTGACATGTGGGACTCAGATGGCTGAAGCCTCCAATTAGCTTCAGCTGAACTTTGGAGGTCGTTTTTACACAGAAAAATGAAATGTTGTCCCCATTACTCGCATTGAAATCAGCAGATTCATTTATGACCCGTATCGACAGGAGGAAGTTTAAAAAAAAAAAAAAAACAGTATCAATGTAAATATGAGCATGTGAGTCTTGTTTCAAGACAGACTCGGCACAAAATAAATGTGCACCAATTCTTTTAAAAATAGGGTCAAAATAAAAAATAATAATAAGCGTCTACCTGTAAACTGAACTAATTCGTGAGGGTGTTGTGTGTGTGTGTGTGTGTGTGTGTTTGTCTGCATGTTCTCACTGATGGACTCGTTCCTCCCCAGAAGCTCACGACGCCCTTCACCATTTCTCCTGCAAGATGCTCACTCCTCGTCAGTGTACCGGAGCCTGCACCTTCAAACCGCCGCTGCTGCCTCCCTAGCGCCCGGCCACGACCCTGCACCTGACCCCAGCACAGCCAAAAAAAAAACCTCATACTTATACAACAACACAACCCCCCCCCCCCCCCCCCCCCCCCCCCACCCCCCCCCCCCACCCCCACCACCTGTAAGGATTACCAACCTGCTGTAGATACACCACTGATTTTAGCACTTGAGTGAAGACTCTGAGACTGTTTTGATAGCAACCCCCCCCCCACACACACACACACACACACACACACAAAACCTGAACTTTTGAGTTAAGAGATCTTATAATTTTGTGTTGGATTGTTGATCTGAAGCTACGAAGCTCAAACCAAGGAGTCTCTCCGAATCAAAGCCGTCTGCTGAAAAGAAAAAAAACAATACTATATACTTATACATATATATATATAAATATATATATATATATATATATCACGTGACGATGTGCAATGGCTCGTATAAATGTGATATTAGGTTCAAAATGTATCTCATTATTTAGCTTTTGTTGCTTGTTTGAATGAGTTTTTACATATATTTGTTATTTATCTTGTCTTTGGTTTCATTTATGGTTTAGATTATTCGTAAACACTGTATATGCTGTTCGCACTTTAAATGGGCAACCTTTTTGAATTTGACCATGCCGTCCGATACCAAATTCGAAATAGAGTTAATTATTATGAGCACTTACTTCCACAGGTTTGACATCGAACAATGAAAGATTTTCTGTCACACAAACTTTGAAGAGATAATAAAAAAAAAATAAAAAAAACATTTGAGCCATTTATAGATATTATGTACAGTTCAGACTGAGTATTTTAACACAATTTGATCCCATGACTTTCTCTGTTTCAGGGTTCTTTCTATCATTACATGCATCTGTCACAACAGACAAAACCAAAACCTTTTCCCATCATCGGATGGTGTTTTTATAAGAAAAAGACACTGTTTGTATGAAGTGTGTGTAATCTGCCACTCACACAAGCTGCATTTGATTTTTTTTCTTATTTGTTGTTTTCTAACACTGATCGACCACCCATAACTTTCCCATTTATGTATGTACTCATGTCAATATTAATAAAATGTGAAAGCCACTTTCTGCTTTATACCCGGACTGTTTTGTGTTTCTTCGGCTGGTGTGAGCCTGACACCTGCTGGCCTCCACACAGAAGAGCTCCTCGTGAGACGGATCATATTTCCTCTTATTGTATTTGAGTTCAACATGATCTCTTTCATTAGGCGGCTACATCGGTGCATGACATGTCCAGTCAACTTATGATGTTTGACGTGGAGTCGGGGGAGCAGGCTGATCTAATAGTGAAATCTAATTCTTCTGATGGGAGGACTAATAGATATTGATTACACGGCCCTCGTCCCTGGATGCTTCATACGGAGACAGATACTCTCATAATGTCACTGACACACAATGAATGTTAATTTCCTGTGCACGTAATTGCCCTCCGTGGCAAAGTCGGTTCCCTCTGAATACTAACAAGGCCTGCGAAGATGAACAGAACTGAGCCGCCGTGGGAATGATTGGCTGCTGGAATTTATTTTTATTTAGCCGTTCATAATTAAGAAAGAAATCTGATTAAAGGTGATGATGAGGTGACAAGCATAGATGGATTATGTGACAATGGGACTCGTAAAAGACCCCCCTTTTTAGTTGTTTGGCATCTTTTTGTGGTGGCTGTGCTACACCCCTTTTATCATTTTGCTTCTCTCTGTGGTTGTTTGTGTCTCTTTCAGTTGTGGACCTCTTTTGAGTTGTCGTATGTCTCTTTGCGGTCGTTTCGTGTCTCTTTGTGGTCATTTTGTGTCTCTTTGTGGCTGTTTTGTGTCTCTTTGTGGCTGTTTTGTGTCTCTTTCAGTTGTCCACCTCTTTTGAGTTGTCGTATGTCTCTTTGTGGTCGTTTCGTGTCTCTTTGTGGGTGGTTTTACTCTCTTTTTAGTTGTTTCTCTTTGGGGTCCTTTTACATCTTTGTGTGACCGTTTGGCTTCTATTTGAGGTTGAAGATGTTTGTGGTCATGTTGTGTCCCTTCTTGAATGTTTTGTATTGATTTGTGGTTATTCCGTGTCTCTTTAGTCATTTTGCGCCTCTTTATATTCATTATATGTCTCTTTGTGGCTCTTTGGTGTCTCTTTTTAGCACCTCTTTCTAGCATTATTTTGTGGTCATGTTGCATCTTTTTGGTTGTTTTGCGTCTTGTGAGTTCATTTTGCGCCTCTTTTGAATCATTTTGCTGCACTTTGTAGTCGTTTAGCATTTTTCTGCGGTCACTTTGTATCTCCTCATGACTGTTTAACATCTATTTGTTGTTGTTGCGCACCTCTTTTGAGTCGTTCTGTATCTCTTTTGAGTTGTTTTGTGTCTCTTTGGGGGCTCAGTAGCCCCTGATCCCCGGTAGGCCCGTTCAGTAATCTCCTTAGCAAGGTGATTTCAGGCTTTTATAAAGTTGAAATGTAACTGAGGATAGAAAGCCTGAAAGCTACTGACTACTGGCATAATACATTATTTAATGATAATTTCATAATTATGCATTTTTTTAATTTTAAGTAGGACTTAAGGCGCTCATTCAAAGTGTGCCCCATGTTCCCACATTGCTCCATGGTGCATGTATAGGAGGCATTGGCAATAAACTAAACCAATTAAAATACACAGTTTACACTTTATGACACTTTATGACATCATGTTATTTGTTTACTTGTTGAATACGAGGGTTTAATCCACACATATAAGAAAAAATCTATAATTGTCAAAATAAATAAGTAATAAAAAAAGTAACAACCATACAAAAAACTTTATTTGTCGTACATTTAACTGTCTAAAGTACTCTAAAGTAGGGGTAACATTCAAGCATTCAAAATTGTATTAAAAGGAGAGAAGTATCGACAACAAAATGTACTTAAAGTATCACAAGTAAAAGTACTTTTTATGTAGAATGGGGGGAGGTTCATCATTATTGATGCATAAACCACATCATCAGCATATTCATTTTAAAAGCTCTAAAAACATTGTACATTGTTTGCGTTGTTCAGTCGTTAACAACGTATTTTATAATCTGCTCATGCGTTTTGAATGAAGAAACATAATCTAAAAAGTAACTAGTAACTTTAGCTGTGAAATAAATGTACTGGAGTACAATTGTTAAGGTAGAAGAAAATAGAAATATGCAAGTAAAAAAACCTAAAATGAATACTTAAGAACAGATACTCTTCATTTCTTCACTGGGATTGGCCACTTCATTATCAATAAGGTATATCCATAAGCATTTTCTCAGATGATTGCTATAGACAGTCTATAGATATACCACAATAGAATTATACAGGACTGTAATAGAGGGTTTTTATCCATATTGTGTTGTTTTAAATGTTTTTAAAGTAATCAGCTGTTGTTTTTTTCCTGCAGCTCCACATTAAGCGTATTTACACATGAAATCAAACATTTCTAAAGAAGAATTCTGTTTTATCTTGCAGGCATATTGTCTCTCACAGTATTTGCGGTCCGTATCGCTGACATTTGCTTTGTATAAACATGTGTGGCCAGCGGACACCTGTCTCCTCACTGGCCATGAACAATACAACAGATGGCAGCGATACATAATGATATGATAAAACCTCTGCGATTCTCTCTTGTGCGAAAACAGCAGCAGAACTTTGTCAATCGATTCTTTGTGTGAAAGAGCATTTTTTCTCATAATGGATTTGGAGATGAAGCCTAATGTGTTTGGAGTGATATTTAATTTGGGTTCAGTGTAAAAACCACTAAGCAAAGATGTCATTGCTTGGGAATAAATAGGCTGTACGGGCTGTGACACAGTGAGGGGGAACTGGGAATGAGAGTTCACTTCATGTTATGTGGATTCATCTTCATTTGAAATGATAGGGCGCCACCTGCTGGCGTTCTCGGTGCATAATATTTTCTCTGGCTTTGAGTTTCTCATGCTACAATGTGGACTGTGTACATCTTTGTATGATGTCTGGTTTCTCTGAAAGCTCATTATATAGAGAAGGCAGTGGCATCTAATTCAGTCCCCAAGAAACCAGTGTCTTCAATTTCTTTCAGAGTTTTAGAGCGAGAATTCTACAAATCCAAGTTCCCCTTCAACAAATCTCACTATTACTTTACCCTCCAGCAACAGAAAAGCCGTAGCAATTTCAGATGTGTATGTATTCAGCTAAATTGGTTCTTATAATACCCCCCCAAGTTAGTTTGCAAATTGTAAAAAGGTACTGCAAGGCACCATATAAAGACACGGCCTTAGTGCCTGTCCTGGTTTTGTTCCGTTTTCTGCACTTTTGTGGGGTCTCAAAAAAAGTGATGATGAAGTCAATATTAAAAGTATTAATGTTCAAGTCCTGATCAAAGGGCACATCACCAAAGCACAGTACTTGATTGTATTACTGGTTTGTATTTATACTTCCAGTTTAAGGTGCACTCCATTCATTTATTATTTACCTTCCACGTGTTGCTAATAAGGACAAGACTCCAGAATTCAGAATTTCGGACGTGTGAATGTGTATTTTATTTTACTGCTTGACATCCTATATGATAATAATGGGGTGGGGTCTTTCTCTTTGTATTTATGAGGACAATCGTGGTTGAGTTGCTCAAATGATGAATGCTGTTTGTGTCATTTTGAAAATCCCAACGGTTAAAAAAACATTTATTAAAATCATCCTTTTTAGTCGCTAGATCACACACCAGGAACTCTGGATGCTACACATAAGAAGAAAGAAAAAACAATAAAAATGCACTCACAATAGCACAATACTTTTAGGGGTCATGGACTTTTCCAATGGGCAGCACAGCAGACAGTTCAGCTCCCCATAAATATTTATGAAATAATTTATTTGTATATAATCATCTTGGTTATTTTGGAACTTTCCTTTGCAGCTTTCTCTGCTTTTCTGCCGATTCATCTTGGAATAAAATCTATGTAAATATATGGAAATGTTGTTTTTGAAAGAGTCATCATTACAGCAATGCGTATGATTGGCTGATCTACTCCCCTAGTTTTTCTTTTGGGAATATTTTAATGATTAATATACACAATCCAAGTTAATAATACAGTGGAGTCAGCTGTTACACAGAAATATGATCAGTGCTCAAATCATGCTGATACTGTACGTGTGATACACTGGTTGCCGTTTCTTGGACATTCTTCTCTGATCTTTCGGAGGGTCAAAGGTCAGGGTCGCTTGAGCAGGTCTACTAACACCTGACTTTGGAGTTTGAAGCTTGTTCTTTCCATAAATACCAGATTAATCACTCTGCATGTCATTATTCTCCCAAACTCATATTGCATTTGTCAGAAAATAGCTTTAATGTGAGATGACAGGCGAATTCATTATACCCTGCATACCTCTGACAAGACCAGATGGGCATGCAGGGATGGTTATGCATTTTGGAGATTCACATGAATCTAACATGCAGTATTTGATGTGATACCAATGAATCCATACTATGACAGAACAATGTATTTCAGTTTGTTGAAATGTGCTCAAAATCTAAATATAGCCTCTAGATGTGCCTTTGATATATTGAGTTTCCAAACATGTTTACGGTTCCAAGGGAAAGTTTTTATAAATACAAAAGATTAAGTGTGATAATTGAAAGAAAATAATTACTTAAACAAAATGAAAATACACAAGGCAACGGTTCCGCACTCAGAGCCACCAATTGTGTGAATACCCAGGTCTCTCCACTGTAAGAATCCATTATCACGCTTTGATTGTAGGAATGACGGATTCAAATCTATGAGGAACAAGACAGAGAGCGAACTAATGAGTCCATTTTTAATACAAGCCGAAGACAAATGCATTATTTATGTGCATTATTTATATAGTCTTTTTTTCCATTAGAACAAAGGGAAGAAGAGTGGATCTACTGCAATTTGTCAGACTTATTCTAATCATCCAGACGGTGATAACTGATTGCCAGTAGTTGCATAGGCTGGATGGAAGAATAGATTTAAATTGTTGTTGGTGAAGAATGATTCAACCCACATGCAGACTGATCTGGGCCAGATTTGTGTCCAACTTGGCACTGCAGGCCTTTAGTCAGCACTGGAATATAGAATATGAGCCGGGGCTGTTGAGGTGTGGCGCTGATAGCACCGTTTTTTAAAGATGGCAAACAAGATAAAGGTATTTTATTGATACAGACTGTTTGG
Source organism: Cyclopterus lumpus (assembly GCF_009769545.1). NCBI lineage: Eukaryota > Metazoa > Chordata > Actinopteri > Perciformes > Cyclopteridae > Cyclopterus > Cyclopterus lumpus. Next base: position 23,966,985 of record NC_046968.1, read on the forward strand.
CCCAGAGAGATGTCAGAGAGGATTTTTTATTGTCATTGTAAAAAAATACATCGAAATACTGCTTGTAGTTTATTTTTCACAGTGCTTTTGATATAATCATTTCTTAATGGAGAGTTTCAAAATAATGTAATGGCTGCTTTTGTAATAGATGCTGACAAAAAGGTGATGGAAACTGAGTTTTAGAGATAAGTTATGAGGAAAAGAAAATTGCATGAACATTAATAAAAAATGTAACCAACATTTGGTTATGGTCAAATGTTGACCATAACCAAATAAGTTAGGACTCAAGAAACCAAATGTGAGTACATTGCATCAATAACATCATTAATATCATTATTAACATTGTGAATTTATTTTCCTCCCTTTATTTGTGTTCCTGAACGCCTCCCTGTGGCTGTGTGCACGTTCACGAAGCAGCTCTGCGCGTCCCAGTCATGTGACAGCACCTCACCACGCATGCGCAAAAAAAAGAATACAAGATGGCGGAGAGTGCGGAACTGAAGGTAAGGCGCAGCCTGAAATCATTATAATTTTACTTGCCTACCGAGCGTCTGATTGTCAAGTCACACGGCGCCGCCGTGATTTTAAGCCCCGGGAGGCTGAGACGTTGTCAGAATTTAACGTTTATCCTTCAAACGCAACGGCAACTTAATTGAATCCGCGAGCGCCAAAGCTCGCGCGAGCATGTTTATGTTGATATTGAGACGCGCTGCTTTGGCTGAACGGGACCGTTTCCACGGCGGCAGCTGGCGGGGCGGCTTTCACTTTAAAAAAAAAAAAAAGAAAAACGTCCTCTGTGTGGTGTTTCACCGCGGAAGACAGCGGCTCATCGCTGTCTCACTCCGGTGTGTTTTGATTTATACTTTCAGGAGAGAAATACCGTCTTGCTCTCCCGGAGAGAGCACTTTGTCGCGCGGACAGCGGTCCGGACTGTCTTTTGAATGTGACAGCGGGCGGCTTGGCGTTTGAACAAAACTAGCACACATGCACGGTATTATTCCTCCTGTTGATGAATGAGTGTGAAGTTGATGCCGCCTGACCCGGAGGCCGAGTCGGTGTGCGGCTGGAGTGACGCTACCTGTTCGTTAATACCTGTGTGACGCACTTTACCTGTTGATAGGTGGCGTAATAAACGCGTAACGGTGCGCCGGCTAACCGTTATGTCAGCCAGGTGGCCAGGTGGTCTCGCTCTCAGAGGGTCGCAGTGCTGGAGGATCAGATCCTTTACTCAATATAAGTAATACAACCACACATGTACACGTCCTGTATTAAAACAACTTCATTTATTAGAAGATTATATTAGTTGTTGTTTTGGGCTAATTTGATCTTGGCCTACTTTATTATTATTACCCTCATATTGTTGGGCAGTCTAATCTACAGCGATGCATCATATTCTACAAAATCATCATAAGTCGATCGCTTTTTCATCTCTAAAAAGTCAATTTATCATGAGCTCAGGAAGCCCTGTTTTCAGCTTTGAGAGGAGGCATTCTCCAGCTCATCCAAGAGGTTTTTTTTTCTAAGAGTTTATTCAGATTAAGAAGTGGGAGAATGTTCTCGACACATAAAAAGGAACATGTCATCCGGAGATGCATGGTTTTCACAGGAAGGCAAGGGTATTAAAAAAAAAAAAGTGGAGTGGAGTAAAAGGTCATTTATTTCCCGCTGAGGTGCATAAAATGTAAATTCTAAGTACAAGTATAGCTCAAATTTGAACTTAAGTACTTGAGTTTTTCTTTCCACTTCCCATTCTTCATCACAAGGGCACCTTGCCTTTTTTTTTTTTTTTACCTCCCGGTGTTTGCTCCGGAGCTGCACTGAAACACTGTTTTAATTCACCTTTTTATAAAGCAGGGTTGGAACATATCTAGCAGTTATTGATCAGAGTCTTTGGCTATTTTTAGACTTTTCCACAGCCTGTGGATCTATACGTGCTCCTTTGTGCCAGCTGCTGTTCAGCTGCTTTACAGACTGTAATGAAGCTACACCCTGCACCTCCTTTGAAAAGCCAGATGTGGTCTTGCTATAGTTTATCAAAGGCTTCCCCCCCCCCATTAATGAAAGTGCAGTTCTTTGTGGAGGGGGTGGTTTCAGCGCCTTAAACCTCTCATCTTCATAATGTAAGCTAAATGTTTGGGGGCATGCTGCAACCGTCAATTATTTTGAATGTCAGTTAATCAGTAAATTATCTTCTATATCTATAAAATGTAAGACGAGTAATTTACTGAATCTCAAAGTGTCTCCAAATGCTTCTTTTTTCTAGACCAACAGTCAGACATTCTTAGTTATATTCAGTTTATTATGCACATACGAATGAGAAAAGCATCAAATCCTCCATTTTTTAAATATATAATCAAAATAGTTGGCGGTTGATTTTCTGATGGTTTCAATCCAACTTGGGAGTTTTTGGACAGCAGGTCAAAACGAAAAGAAATTTTCATTTTTGAGCTCTAGTAAGGTGTGATGGACATTTGTCCTTATTTATTTAGTGTAGATGAATTTAAAGATGCTCATCGATAGTTTACGTAATTGTCGCGGCTCTAGTTTGATTGATGATAGAGGCGTTCTTTGCGGCATGCTGCTCCTGGTAAAATAAAAAATTACGTGGTGTCTCAATTCTGTTCTTTTTTTTTTTGCATTCATCGCAGACAAAAAATGCAGTCGTAACTGATCAGATTTAGTTAGTATCTATTTTTTAACTCCATGACTCACAGTTTGTGCCATTAAATGTGTTTACACCAGTAACACTGGATGCAAAGGGAAATGTTCATGTTGTAATGTTACAGTAATCCCAATGATCCATTTCCCATTATGTCTCTTTTTGCTGTGTGAATTTATTTCCACATTATAGGATGCAAAAAGATTAAATATTCAAAATGACCCCCCTCGTAGTTTTGACACATCAGGTCATTGCGCCGCTGTTTCACACCTGAGATAGAGGCTCTTCTGTTCTCATGCACCATTAGGGTAGAGAGAGGTAAACTGGCTGGGATGTTGCACTGGGCCGGCCTCGCTCTCGCTTCTCCAAACACACAACAGTGACAGTGTGAGGCCGGAGTCCACCAGAAAGAGACGGAGAGAGATCAGCGGGGGATGCAGAGAATATTAATGAAAAGGGAAGTTTTATCCACTGATCTGCTGTTTAGTTTCTCCCTTAATAGATGCATATTTTGTTTCTATAGACTGAAACTGGGAAACAATCATCACATGTTTCCAGATCCTGAAGTGATGCCTTCAAATAGTTCTGTATTGTCAAAACATTAAAAAGAATCGGCACATTTTTACATATTGAAACCAGAAAATTGTCTGTATTTTTGTGTGAAAGAAACGATTGTAAGGATAAATTGATTATGAAAGTATGGTTGCTGATTGTGGTCCAGTTAGAACTGATTCAGCATAACGTTTGGTCTGCTTTATTGTTTTGATTTTAGTATAAAAAAATGTAAACGTTTGTCCTCCAGAAGTGTAGGTATCGGTAAAATGATCTAATTAAGTCCAAAAAATACAAGTAATCATTTGGCCTGTTAAATACTTTCCTAAAAACCCAAGGTGATGTATTCAAATTGATTTTCTTATCTGACAAACTGTTACAAAAAACAAAGAAATTCAGTTTACTAAAGCAGCAAATATTCACATCGGAGAGGCTAAAACAAGGAAATGTTTTGTTTAAAAAAAAAAATCTACTGGTTTGCAATCACTGTTGCCAGATTGGGCTGGTTTTTGCCCAATTTGGGCTAACACCGTTGGACTGGTAGATCAAATTTGGGCTGTTAAGTCAATGTTCAGAAGTTTTTTTTTTTATATATATATTTTTAATATTGTGACAGCAATATTACCAATTAAGCTGTCATTTTACTGTCAAAAATACACATCCAGAGTTCTTTGAGATTATGGACTCATTTTGTTTGAGAAATTGAGTTTTCGTGAGTCGTTGCTACAACAGAGGACCTACTTTCCTCTGATGTCCTCCTCATAGACATGTGAATGTTGTGCCAATTGATCGAACGTGTCATCTTCCGTTGTTTGATGCAGATTGCATGCTTCTGTAAACCCGTGATGTGCTTCCCGGCGAGGATTTGGACTGGTTTTTAAACTGTCAATCTGATCTGGCGACACCGTTTGCGCTGCTGCACTTTCTTTGCTCGCGGTTTGCCTTTTGGCGTTTTTGTTACTATAGCTTATACTCGCCGAATTGGTGCATAGATCGGAGATGCATTCTTCTTAGACAAAAAACCGTTGCGTGCGAAAAGCCTCTGATGTTTGCCAGGCCCCCCCCCCCCCCCCCACCCCCAAATGTGTCCTCGTTGAATCTCATTTTGTTTCACAGGAGTCTCGATCCGTCTGAGCTTCTTTGAACTGTCTTCTCTCTTCTCCGGAGCTGCCGCAGCAGCAACCTGGCAATACAAATAACTGTCTGTGCGCTGGCGGCTTATAGGTGGAGACAGTCTATTTGTAGAGCCTGTGGCGAGGTTAATCCCTAATGATACAGGGCCTCGTCTCGCTGCTCCCCTACATCCTTTCAACACCTGCCTATTGCTCTGTTTGTCATTGTCATTATCGCTGCAGTTAATTTTCACTTTAAAGAGAATTAGACGTCACCGGAGTGAATGATAACTGTATTTAAAGCTTTAAAGCTATTTAAAGGGTGGTGGTGAAGAAATCTGATTTATGTGAGAAGGATGTGTCGCTGTTCACGATGTGAAACATGATGCAGATGTTGCACGTCTCGTCTGCCACGGAGATGTCGGAGGTCTCTCGCGTTGAACCGGCTGTTGGAAAGAGTTTATTGCCTTTTCCCTTGTTCTCTGCAGTTGGGGGCAGTTTATCAGAAAGGCTGCCGGAGAAAGATATCAAACATGCGTTTGCGCGTCACGCTGCGTTACATATATAAATATTCTACATTGTCAGCCGGGTCAAACCAGCATTTCGGCTCTTATTGTTGTCGGATATCTGGCCTCCGCGAAAGCACATCTTGTGGCCACCGACTTCTGTTCGGCTTTTGGCGAGATGGAGCTTGTTCTTAACTCCTGTGGCGATTTTGTTACACAGTCCCGTTGCCGTGGAAACCTGTCACATTTGAGACAGACATGGGTAGGCAAGCAGTTTGAAGCTCGACTGTTTCCAACCGGAGGAAGAGAGAGAGAGAAAGAGAGAGACGGGCTTCAGATTTTGTTTATTTGTTTAAATGTTTAAATATCAGAGAGACTTTAGTGTGAATCCAGAGGGATGCAGTCATAAAAATAAATGTCTCGTGAAAAGCCTGTCATCGGGTTACTTTATGCTTGTGCGGGCTTTAGTAGTCTGGTGTGTTTGTCAGACCCTCACCTTGAAGTCCATAAATACCAGAGTTTAGTCACACTGTCTCTTTTGTAATTCTCGACTCGTAACTCACTTGTAATGTGGCAGATATACATTTTTGTATGACATGCATCAGGATTAGCTGTCGTTTTCCAATAAATCTATTTTCTATGTGCAGTATGTACCACGTTGTGTTGTTGGGTAGCAGCGACTCTGCAGGTTACCCAAGTAGGAAAAAGGAAAAAAATGATTTAAAGGGACACCTTGCTGCATATATTTGCGAGTTAATGGGGAAGACTTTGCCCAGTTTCTGTATGGAAGTATGAAACATTTTCTAATTTACAGTAACTTAATGTACATTTAATGCCTGGCTTGCATAACTGGTGAGGCATTCTGGGGTGTTTTGTCCAGATGTAACTTTCACCTTCATGTAAACATCTCAAGGATTAAAGAGAGATACCGTCTTATTTTGATAAACACATACAATTTTGAAGATGAATGAAAAATACATTTAACGTCAGGCTGTCATCAAAATAAAAGAAGGACGCTTGTACTCTTCCTTTTAAGTGGTTTCCTCTCTGTTTAACATCGTATCGCGACACCTGCAGCGCGACTGGTAAAGAGTCCCGAACAGCGAGCTGAAAGGGTTAATACCTAATAATAGAAGTGAGTGCATGCCAGTGACCTGTGACCTGAGGGATGGCAGCTTAAGCCACTGATTCACCAAACACTCTCTACTCTTTAGGAAATAGCCTGCTTCGAGCGGAGAAATCCCTCTGCGTTTTTAAGCAAACAGTGCTGTATGTTTTACCCTGAAGGATAAAATAAAATGTATGGTTGGTTCTGCATTCAGGAGTGTTTTTAATGCAATAAACACTTGTATGTGAAGTTGTCTGCTCTGTGTGATACTGGCAGATGACTGTAGGAAAACAATCTACGAATGCCCATTTTTCACAATAGTGCCTGTGATAATAATTAATTAACATTAACATTTTGTTAAAAGAAGGAATAGTCTTGTCTAAAATATGCTCGTATTACAATACCCAGCTCTAACTGACAGTGTTACTCGCAGTGCCACGAGACATGAAACCGTTATCAGTGAATGCTATCAGACCTAGTCAGATATTTATATATTTATATGCAGTATTTAGATATTTATATGCAGATATTTATACGCAAAGTATTTCCAGAAATGAGTTGTGCAGTTTTAAGTAGAGCTGGCAAAACTATTTCAGGCCGTGCAGAAGCCATACAGTTTATTACCATTGACACCAACAGTAACGACCCAAGAGAGAGCAGTAACTGAGCCTGACGCGAACCCGACAGGCGTCGGAGCGGCAGAGTGCACAAGCGCCATGAATGTGTGTGACGAATAATCAAAATGGCAAAAATGCCAACCATATTTTCAGTTCCGGCAACCACGTTTATAAAAAAAAAAAAAAAAAAAAAAAAAGTTATTGTTAAGCACCCGATGGGGGTGGAAAAGCATCGAGGCGCAATGTATCATGAGCATCTATTGTTCTCGTTTGCTGTGTTTAATTTGAGTAATTCGAATTAGCTTGAAATAATTTTCTCCGCGTCACAGATATGATTTCAGCACAAACTAATTACGGTGTGTTTTCCTCCCATCGTGCAGCTGTAGTGAGATGTGAAGCAGAGTGGAAATTGACGGGTGCACAGACCGGCCCCGGTGCACCCGTCTAGGTTTGCTGTCTTTTCTCTTAATGAAGCTCGGGACTAGACCCCAGTAAAGCAATTGCGGTTCCCCCGACGTGTAGCTCAACATCAGAGAGGCCACTCTCCTGACAAAAGGGGATCTGTGCTCTTCACTCGATACCCGCAACATGACAGGCTACTCTCTCTTCCAGGCTACTCTCTCTTCCAGGCTAGTGTCTCTTCCAGTCTCTACTCCGCTTTGTCTCGATGTCTCTGGACAACAAACAACCCTGCAGGTTAAAAAAGGGTGCAGAGGCCAAGTGACTGGGTGCCTCCCTACTCTCCGTCATTTTCTCACCCAACCAGTGCAGTGAGATATTAGTGTCCAATGTCTTTGGTTCTCAACAGGTGTTTCGTGCCCACTCAATTGTTTGTGCCACTTCTCTGGGTTGTTTGGTTGCTACCAGCAGTGTGTACCTGCACTGTTTTTTGGCACCAGATTACAAACCTCCACTCTCATCACATCTTTTGTGGACGCTTGGCATCGAAAGGGGACGGGTTTCAGATTCACCATCTGCCTGTGGCAAGCTGGGACTAGACCGCCGAAGCCTCGGGTGTGATGGCACAGCATTTAACGTGCTAATGATTCAAAGAGAAATCATTCTGAACTCGGTCCAGCCGGGGGTTGCATTGACTGATCCTGCTCAGGGGGAGGAATGGCTCGATCCATGTTTAAGTCCCCGAACGCCGTCTTGTGTTTGATCCACAATGCGCAACCATGATTTTGATGCCACAGAGGCAGGAGGGAGAGAAAACAACAGGCGGAGGTATTTCAGAGTTTAGCCTGAGTCAGAGTAGCTGGAAGGCTAAGAGGTGGGGGGGATGGGAGGACAGAGAGGGGAGGAGGATGGGGAGGGAGTTGGCGCTCACTACAGAGCCCTCTAGCCGAGAGTGGGAGCTTTATATAATGGCCAGGTAGTGTGCAACACCCCCCCACACCTCAATCTGCCTACACATCCTCCGCACAAACACACACATCCTGCAGAACCTTTGCAGAAACTACTTGGCACATCATTATTAGCCTCACCATCTCCCAGTCTCCTGGGACTGCATTACTGTTCACCTCCTTATAACCACGTAAAGTGCAGCAGACATTTTAGCTCTGCTTGCAAATGTGGAGCGCAAAGTGGAACAATGTCGGTTGCTTGAAGACGCTAGCGGAGGTTTTTAGACTTTTACTAGAACCCATTCAGCCGGACGCTGTCACAGGGTTAAACACACGTTGGCATTTGATCCGAATGTGTCAACTCTCGTCAGCTGATGTTTGCTTGTGACTCTTGTATACTGGGTTGAACTCAGGTGGGACTCCGGTAAGCAGTCGGTCAACGGGGTTTCTCTGTCGTCGATGAAAATTCCATTGAATCATATTGACTTTGACGCGTGAGAGAGAGAGCAAGAGAAACAGATGTGAGCTCCTCTGTTGCTGGTTGTCTCGTATGCATCCGTGGCCAAGTGTTTTCCCCCATGAGCATGGTTCGGCCCGCTTGAGCCACACCGTGCCAAACCAATTGCCTGCTGTGGTCCTGCTTGTTAGCGGGGCCGACATCACCGGCCCACAACGGTCTCCTCCCTCTCTGTGCAGATGTGTGGCCGTGGCCAGTCTCGGTGTTCAACTCGCAGCACTTTTGTAGCTTCTACCCGAATCTCCGTGGTTACGCAGTGCTACGTTCCTGTCTGGTTCCTGTACTCTCATGTAGTACTGTGGTATTATCTGAAATCTCTTATCACAGTATTTTTATGAAGATTCTTGCGTTTTCTTACAGCATATGTTGGTATTATTGTGATTTTTGGGCGACTTGATTGTTTATATAGGTCAGTCAGGAGTAAATAGAATATGAGAAACATTTTAACGTCACACTGAAGGCTTTGATTACAGCGGGCTTTGCTTTGCCCCACAGAATTATATAGTATACGAAGAAATCAGATGCATAAAACAGTTGCAAAGAGGAAAGTTTGTTATTGTGCAACTGTGTGCCATGTTGTTTTAAACTGGTCAAAGAAAGGTAATTAGGTTAGCACGGCTACTCTACATTGTGTCTGTGATGTATTTTAAACCTCACATGATAATTAAAACCACTTGTAGTGGAACTACGGCCACGGTTGGTCGTTATTGGTGATCGTTTGCCGTTCGAGCCCTGCAAACCATCAGCAGCATCCTCAATCGGTAAAGGTTTCAGGTGCACCTTGAGACGACTGCCAGTGTTTTGTCAACGTTTTTAATTGTACAATCACGATGTAGCTGAATGCTGCGGGTCGGAGTCAGGATCAAGGTGTGGTCTCGAGACTCCCGTTTCACTGCATTACTTCTCAGTGTCGTCATGAGGGGAGGAAAATATTTATGATGGACTTTGTTGCCTCAGGCAATGTGGAAAAAAACTAAAAGCCTGCCTAAATTCGTCTTCCTATGCCGGCACAATTTGTCCTAGGACTTTATTTTCTGAGGTGAGGTGAAAGTTACTCATTATCAAACATACTTTTTAAAAATCTTCATCAGCGCTGTAGAAAGGAAGACTTTGAGCTACTCAGATTAATTTGCATACACATGCAGACGTTTTCATCGTGTGCATTTCATATGATAGTTATGTCACTGAACGGGCCATTTGAGGTATTTGCACACACACACACGGCGCGCACACACACACGCACACGCACGCACGCACACACCAGCCATTTGGCCAGGGTTAAAGATCTTCGCGTGTCGTGCGTGGGTCCTGGTGCTTTGTGTGCGTTCGTGAACATGTTCTCCCCTGCAAGCCAACTCTTTGTGGCATGCAGGCAGCGTCTTTGTGACTGTCCTGTGCGTGTGAAGCACCTCTCATGATAACCGTGAAGTCTGGATGTTGAATATATCGGCCACTTTGTTAGTGTGTGTGTGCGTGTGGCACATTTGGGAGTTTGCCGTTTCCCCCTAATTAGATTAATTAAGATGAACACACGGATAAAAAAAAATTATAGAGCTTTTTCACTGCAGACATTTGACATTTCACAGTTTGGAGGCGTAAACACGCAGCCGGGTGCTTATTCCCAATTTGTTGTTTACCTAACAATTTACTTCCTTGATATCGGCAGGGGGGAAATAATGTTGATCTTATCGTCTATTGGCGTGCGAGAGTTGGTGTGCATGTTGCAGTAAGCTTGTGTGTGTGTGTGTGAGTGTGTGTATACGAGTGTTTTAGTGCCATCTATAAGCCTCTGACAGATGCAGTAGTGTCACTCTGAATCTGTCTGACACATTAGACATGGAAACAAGCTTCCTTCAGTTTAGTGCTCGTCTTAAAATATTACTGTCATAGAGATTAGAGGTGGTTGTTATTTTAGGCGTCCTGCAAGTCCTGTTAATTTTATGCTTAGGCAATGTTAGAAGTGAACTACCACTCCCACAGTGCATTCGGTTAAGAGACATTCAATTAATGGCAGAAAAATATGGCCCTGTAACAGAAAGTAGAGGCTCAAGATTATACTTTCTAGAGACAATTAGTTAATTAATCAATCATCAGAAGAAAAATCCCTGGTTTTAGATTTTCATTTGATTTGATTTTGTTTTGTGTTATATAATTATAAACCGGATATGTTTGGTTGTTGGTCAGACAGAACAAGGCGATTGAAGATCTCAATATTTTCAATGGGTCAAACTATTAATCTAGAGAACCATGGTTCTTAATCCATTTTGGATGATTTTGGCAACTAAAGGGAGGTATTTTGGTCCCAATTGCATTGCCGAAGCCTTACCTGTGTTTAGGGAATACACTGAGGTCATTGTTTTAGGTGTCAGGCAACATCAAGCTGGACTTAAACATTGCTTTACTAACTTTGTAATCAAAATGTATCAAATAAAAGCAGATATTTAAATTGTTATCTATCAAAAATAATGGTTTCTGGTACCGGATCCATCAAGCTATTTGAGTTTATATCGGGCCGATATCAGTATCGGTGCATCTCTCGTTGGTACAGCTATGATTCGTGCATCTGCCCGGTTTCTTCTCCATAGCAACGGTGGACAAGGCTCTCGGGTATCTCACGTACAGTAAAGCCACCAGCCATACCGAAGGGATGGCAAAAACTGGAGCCGTGGAGAATTTCATTTGGTTTAGAGGCTCAGCTGCTTTCTCTCCGTCCCCCATCCCCCTTCCTTTTATCCCTCCATCAGTCATTCTCAACAGCTCTGGACAAAGCAAATTATCACCCCGCACACCACCTCCCTCCAGTCTGACGAGAATCTACCAAACACCCTGAGAGAGATGAGACTAGTTACCATTGTTTAAGTCAAAGCTCAAAGCGAACGCCAAGACGATGTCCGCAGTTAACCGGCTAATTGGGGGGGGGGGGGGGGGGGGGGGGGAGAAAACAAGAAAGAAACATGAAATAGTGCCAAAAGGCTACCATTTTGTGAAGATGTTTGAAACGCCACAATTACAGGATATGGGGGAATATCTTGCTCCGGTTTCTCTTTGCACCACTATGGAATAGTGCTTTGATCATGAAGCATAAGCAGTACTTGGGATTGGCGATATAAAATGAGGTCCATACAGACCTGGCCACATCTGAGCCCTACAAGAGGTTTACCTTTTTGGTAAAGCTCTGTTAACTTGCTCACCCGAAAAGGTCTGTTTGGTTTTACTCACCCGTTTCATTTTTACGTGACGGACGGACACAACTGTGAGGTAGAAGATGCATCTTTAGATCTTTAGATGGATGTCGGCTTGAAATATTCAGTTTAACAAAAAAAAAAAGGTTGTCAGAAAACTGATACCCTGTTGTTGTTGTTTGTGTCTATCCCAAAGTGGTGCTGCATCCCGCCGAGCTTCTTCTTCTAATGTGCTGTGGTTCTTCTGTGAAGGATCAACAGAGATGGAGCTCTAACTGTGAGAGCTCCTTTGACGTCAGGCGGTGTTAGTTTGTAATCGGGGGCCCAACAATGTTTTCTCAAAGTTGGACGCAGTGAGCTACAGATGTTTTTCCAAAAAGGGAAGCAAACAAGTCTCAGCGAGCACGAGAAAGAAACGGCGTGAGGCACAAACAAAACATCTGGACTTAGTCCAAAAGTCAGAGCGGATATGTGACTTATGAACCGGAGACACAAAAGATGTGACGTTTATGTTCAGTCAGTTTGTCTTGAGCGTTGTAATGTTTACCGCTCTGCCAGCGGAGTCAAACATTTTTTATTTATTTTTCTATCCTATTCCATCTGTTCCGGCTTTGCTCCAAAACTTTCTGTGAAGCTTAGTTGTGTTGACATTTGGGAAGAAATCCAACAAGCCGTCATCCCGTCACGGCCGCTCGTCGTTTCTTCTGCAGGTAGCGTGGTTACCAGAGTTACTAAGTAATATTGTTTATTTACAATACAATTAAGTGCTTGCTTGCAGTCAGAATGACTCATATGGCTTGGATTACATCACTCAGACAAACTCCACCTGTCATCAAAAAGCACAACCTCAGGAGGGACTTTTTCGGTGGACCAAGTAACAACGGCCAGGAAACGGTTGGAAAAGCAGATCAAACTCCTGAGTTCCCCAAAGGGCTGATGTTAAAGTAGAATTAGGTGTGTGTGTGTGTGTAGAGCTTTCGTTTTCCAAAGAATTATATTGATCATTCAAGTAAATTAAAATGTGCTTCCGTAACTTTGACTGTGGAAATCATTTGATGTCTTTAATCACTTTACGATCATGCAAGGTGTGAAATGTGATGCTGTCGTATCATATTGTCCAGTTATTGTCGTCCACCTCCGGTATTATGGAGTTTTCTTCTTCTACAGCTAAAGGACGGTAGCTCTGCAGTGACCTTTCTTTGCACAGCTCCAGTAGTGTGTTGCTCTTTCTAAATTAATGTTGGTGCAGCGGTTAACTTGCCTGAGGGAAATGTCATCATTCTTGGGTTTTGTGGGTTCAAGTTTTGGCGTCATGTGTTGGTCAAAATGTTGTTTTATGGTCCGTTCCAGTCTGTCAACAATATCTTGGTGGTGGACTCAGTGAGTCCTCATCATTTCTTTGGAAACCAAAATGTCACAGGCCGGTAAAGTTAAGGCAGAAACTTCCTCTTTAAATCCACAGTGTGTGTGTGTGTGTGTGTGTGTGTGTGTGCGTGTGTGTGTGTGTGTGTAGAAACTCCCTTGTTACCACCAGCTATTCTCTTTGTGTTGTATCCTCTCTCTCTCTCCCTCTTTCACCCTCCTTCCTTTGTTGCAGCTTCCCTTTGCACCTACATGTCAAGTTGGTTCAGTAAAACAGCACAATAGAGCACATTCACACACAAACATGCTTTGTTCAAACCCGACTTTTCACTGCGCTCAAATCGCTGACAGCGTGATTTAAAAAAAAATGTGAATTAAGCCAAAAGGTACATTTTAAGTAATTCAGTTCAGAGGATTTTTCTTTTCTTTTAATGTCGTCAAGAGATCAGTAAGCGAGTTGTTTCACTACTTCCAATGCTTCACGAGGTGCAGAAGGATTTGCTGTAAAAGCGCAGCTACATATTTCACCCCAAATTACAGTTTTAATAATTGATTGTAGTCATTTTCAAGTCGAAAGCCATTCCAATTCCACCGTCTCAAAATGTGAGGATTTGCAGCTTTTCTTTGTCTTATATCTCAGTAAATTGAATATATCTCTTGTGTTTGAACTGTTGAGCTCAAATTTGTAATGTCTTGCCGAATAATTGAATAGCTCCTCCTCCTCCTCCTCCTCCTCCTCCTCCTCCTCCTCCTGTTGACCGGGATGATGGTGTTTAGGGGGCCACCTGTCCTGGGAAGGAGAATGATTGGCTGATGGACGGGAGCGCAGAAGAATGGAGATAGTGAGAGCCGTTCATCTGTCTCTCCCCCCCCCCACCCCCCCCCCACACTTCTCCCCCCCCCCCCCCCCCCTTTATTTTTTATTAAGCCAGAGGAATGTTACACATCTGCAGTGTGCGGAAAGCGTGTGTGTGCTTTTTGTGTATGTCTCGTATTTGAGCCAGTGTGTGTGTATTTATCTCTCTTTAGTGTGTTTGCTTTGTAGTGAGAGGGAGGGGGGACTGTGTGTGTGTGTGTGTGTGTGTGTGTGTGTGTGTGTGTGTGTGTGTGTGTGTGTGTGTGTGTGTGTGTGTGTGTGTGTGTGTGTGTGTGTGTGTGTGTGTGTGTGTGTGTGTGTGTGTGTGTGTGTATACACACATGTGAAATGGTGGGCAGCCAGTGTCATCATTTTTTTCACACCCTCTCCCCTACAGCATGCATTTTTCATTAAACTGGTCGCTTATGTCGCCAGCAGGAGAGTTTTCGTGGCCCAACCAAAACTAAATACCATTGAATTATTTAAACAATTGTTCTTTTTTATAAAGAATCCGTGAATGTTGAAAGTCCACAGACACACAGCTGCACCTGTGATTGAGCGTCCTGCTGTCTGTGTTTGAGTGATGAGTTTTTATTACTGCAGTGTGCTTCAGCCCAAAGGCATCCAAATGACTTTCTTTATTCTTTTCCCTCGATGAATGTGCCTTTTAATGTAAGTTTGTAGCGACACAGGACAAGGACAGGTCGCTGTCCTGACTGGTAAATAGGTCTGGATGTTCAATATATTGTGTGTGTGTGTGTGTGTGTGTGTGTGTGTGTGTGTGTGTGTGTGTGTGTGTGTGTGTGTGTGTGTGTGTGTGTGTGTGTGTGTGTGTGTGTGTGTGTGTGTGTGTGTGTGTGTGTGTGTGTGTGTGTGTGTGTGTGTGTGTGTGTGTGTGTGAGTGTGTGTGTGTGTGTGTGTGTGTGTGTGTGTGTGTGTGTGACAGCTGTACACAAGATGCAGTGTTTGATGTGCAAACAGCAGCCTCTGTTTCACCAAGTATGAATATTCGGTGGACCTTTTGTACCTCTTTGAGTGACCAGTATTTTGTTTATCTTTTGACATAATAAAGACCAAGGCATGAATAGATTGATCAACAATATTTCACAACCATTAGTTGCCACCCTTACTTGTGAGGCTTTGGTACTCGGTTCCATCTTGAGTCTCCACTGTAATAAGCCCATGTTTGTTTAAAAAGGGGCTTATTATCTTAATGTGCTAGTGAAGTAAGTGATGGCACCATAGACATGAATGGAAGAAGTGGTGCTGATAGGTGTTTTATTTGGATACTTATTTACAATAATGTAAAAATGAGAACGGTTTAAAAAGGTGGCCCGACCGGCGTCCAACGCCTCGTAGTTGCACGTACCATAATCCTTCATTTCTTTCAGTCATCTGTCTGAAAGTAGATGGAAACTTGCATTCACAGTGGACATGAACGCCACATATGTTAACAATAGCTATGTTTTGTTCAGTTCCTGCAGTGGAAAAGGGCTAAACGACGTCTTTATCCTCGATCACCACGGGACAGCCTCCTCTGGCTGATGTTCATGTAATTATCTGAAGCTTAAAACATTTGCCTGATTAAGTGTCAGTGAGCAAGAATTAGAGTTGTTGTACGTTTTGTCACCAGCAATCTAATCATACCTGTTGGTAATTCATCTCTCACGTCTCCTGGAAAACGTATTTCCAAGTCTCTAATTTCAGCGCTCGATTAATGAAGATGAATAGGTATCGGCATCCAAAGCATTTTATCCGCCAGGAAACGTTGCGGATGACTTATTATGTTTCAAGTGTTGTTCAACTTGAAGCACGTATTGGTTTGCCGCGAGCTGCAGACACTGAAAGCTAGATGTGCAGACACTGAAAGCTAGATATGCAAAAGTTACAGTAACGTGCAACAACTTTGAGGTTTCAGTTCCTTTCAACAGAACCGGCGCTCATACGTCAGTTTTTAGTGAAACAGCATTTCTGTGGTGGGACGAGAGTGAGAGAGAGAGAGAGAGGTCTTATTTACACCTGCTGGAAATGAAAGTAGTGTTGGACCCCTGTAAGATGTTTTGGTTACATTTGTGCATTTCCATGATACTCATAGCAAAGTAGGACAGCAGTAGAATAAGGTTCACATTGCAAGTAACATATTGACGTGGCTCTATTCCTTTTAATAAAGTAAAAAAACATTATCTGAAATGCCTCCGATACGGCCTAAATGCCAGTCTATCCACGGATCCGATACCACGTCATCATGTAATTTATCAGCTCATTTGTGTTTCACAGGAACGATGGCAGCACGAGTCTCGCTACGCTAGTTTACGAGCTAGCTTCCGAGCTAGCTTCCGTTATCTGTTAGCGAACCGGTGGGCAGCACAGTCCCGACGCTTTACGTTAACGGAGATCATGTTTGGAGATTACGTGATGATGCGTTCAAGCTCCATTTAGGTCGATTGAGTGTTAAGCGACAGTACATTTTAACGTTATTATGGTGTGTTCAAACGTGATCTTGTAACAGGTAGTTACTTAGTTAGGTAGAAACTTGAATAAATACAGTTGAGATGTTTTCACAGCAACATACAATAGTTATTAGAGAGGAAAATGTACTTTTATTAAGCCACTTTTTTTTCGTTTTTTAACACACTGGTATCGGATTGGTAGACATTGGTAGACAATTCGCCACTTCAGGTATCGGTATCTGGAAGGAAAGAATAGTATCAAAACATCTCTCGTGCATCTTTGTGTTTCCGTTTTTAGAGTCTAAAAAGTAGCTGCTATGTTTAGGCCAAAGAAAGCTGCCTACAGCGCTCATATATGTCATTTTAAATGTCAATGAAATGCAAGTCTCCAGTGTCGCCAAAGAGGAATTGGCCTCATTATAAAAAAGAAAACAGTGAGAAAATATCATTGGCTTAAAGGTTTAATCCTTTGTATGGACACCACTGCACCCATATGCTGTACATAACAATTATAACTGTGGACATATAATTGATTATTATTATTGACCGGTATGCTTTGTCATTTGAGGGGCGTGTGTTTGTGTGCGTCTGTGCTTTTTCCATCCCTGCTCTGTCATTAAAGGAGATGAGGGGAGGATGTTTGTCCAAGGCGTTCTTACAGGCTACTCAGTGTGTGTGTTGTGAAGATTTATTTACTTTACGGTCTGCCTCATAGCTATGATTTGCCACCGTACCGTCCACGTGGTTAATGAATGTTTATGATGCCTGCTCGTTAACGAGCTGAGGTTTCTTGTTTACGACCCTCCTCCACCTTAAGACGAGGCGCTCATGCGTTGCTCTTTTTTTAATTTGTCCTGTTTCCATTTGCTCCGTATCTTTGTTCTAATCAAAGGAAGGATTTACGAAAGGAGGGTTTATTTTTTTTTCATAGTTTGTGTAACAAGCGCGTGTCACCGCGGGTGGTATCCCCCTAGCACAGAGACACTAGAGACAGGGACTTGTTAGTGTTTTTTATTAATTCCAGGCGGATGCGGTCTCCGTCGTGCTTTCCGCTGAGGTCCGGCGTTCTGCCGCATCCCAGCACCCTGATCCTTTGTCCACCTGCACTTATAATGGGGAGCAATCATCATTAGACCCAGGTGAGGCCAATTAGGCCTCCACCTGGTAACGTTCCCTGAGCGTACTCCCCCACTCCCCTCTGCAGATGAGCTTAACCACACCCAGCCACCACAGTTTGTTTGATACGTGAAGCCTCGAACGCGCTGAGACTGAAATGACTGTCGGCAGCCGGTTATTCTCAATCTCGACTATTTCATTTCAAGGCACATGTGCTTCCTTTGGCTGCTTTGGCTTTTCACGATTAAATTCTGGTGACATTTTAGGGCGATTGAATGGTCTTAAAATAACATTTCCTCTTTTAGGCCAGTAACTGGTTTTTTTGTGTTTTTGAGGTCAGGTTTTGAGTGCATTAGAACTTAAAAGTAATTAAAATCCACACCTATCCTCAGTCAATTGGAGCAAACCATTAGAGCCTTGCTCAAGGGCACGCCTTTAATAGTAATGAATGTAGTAACGATACATGCAGCTGCTGTCTTTCTTTATATAAATCCAAGCGGGCCTGTGTTTGTTATTTTTATTTCCTGAGCTGAGTAATGGAATTTCAGCATTTGGTGCAGCGGCGTCCTATGATAATTAATCATGGCCTTTACATTTAAACTGGTGCAGGAAGTGCTGAGTCGTAACATTCACTGAGGGTAGAACTTACTTTTGCTGTTTTTTGTTAAGTTTTACCTGAAGCTAGTGGGACGGTCCTCGACCAAAGAAATCCTTTTTGTCAACAAATCAATTAGTTTAATTAAATTAATCGACAGAATCACACACAAAAGCACCACTTTGAATCTGGTGCTGACCAGAGATTATTGGAAATAATATTAATGTTCAGCATTGAAACGATCCTTTGTAGTTACCTGCTGCATCGAGTGTCTCTATTATCCAAACAGGTGAAGATCCAGCTGACGGCTTACACATGTCAGGACATTAACCTGTTCTTAGACTTTTATGGTATGCATCGTAGTGCAATGAAATGCTTTTCTGCCAGAAGGAAAACTCTAAAGTGTGTGTGTGTGTAGTTTTCTTTTCTTCTTTTTTTTCTCCCCCCTCAAACATCTGTGAGGCAAACCGCCAGCTGTGACGTGCTGAGTATCTCAACGTAGGGAGAGAATCAGCGCAGACTTTGGCATCGCTCTGAGGCAACATACCAGCATTGAGCCAGATGAAGACACAGAATATTGATCCAAATCATCCCAATTATGCCTTTTTTCTTCTTTTTAAAAAAAAATTCCATCCATCCATTTATTATTCGTACCTGGTCACGCAGGAGGAATAGCAGAGCAGCCAGATGTCTTCTTCCACGGCAACTTCTGAAGCTTTTCCCCGGGAGGGGCTCCGAGACTCACGAAGAGCAACGCCGCATTCACACAAAGTAGTCGTCGGCCTCTGGCTGCTCGTGAATCTGCAGCTCTGTGGGTGTGTTGCGTTGAACACATCATTCACGCTAATTTACATGCAGGACTCCGCTCGGACCGGCCGGTTGTTTTCTGTTAATTTCCTGTCGCACAGTTTGTTTTCCGGAGTGCAGAATAGTTTTGTTTTTCTGTCTGTTTTAAACTTTTTGCTCTCCTCGGGTTTTCACTGGCTTCGCGTCAGAGGCGAGGTCCCGTTCACAATCAGTGTCAGAAGTCAAGGGAGTGCTCCAAGAAATCTCAAAATGCTATTCATCCTAAGCCATCGTTTTATTTTGCATTTAATTTCTATCTCCGTCTGCAACACATTATATTGAGTGCACATGTTTTTAACTGTAACTTTACCTTGTTTATTTATTTGATTCTGTTTTTATACTTCACTCTATTTATCTCTTTTATTTTATTATCTACTCAGCATGTTAGTTATCCTGTATTTTTACTTTTAGCTTTCATACATTTATTTATTGCCAGCTCTTTTACTTTGCAAGGATTGTTTTATACCACCATTGTAAAAAGTGAAACCTCATCAATGGTCTTTCAATACTATTATATATTAAGAGCAATATAAAAGCCTCACTAGTTAGTCTTCTGCCTTCTCTCACATTGCACACACACACCACAATATGCTTTGTATTTACTCACGTTGGCACAGGGTGGTGATTACTGTATGCATTTTAATCTCGGCTCATTTCACATTAAAAAACAGAGCTGCCATGTAATTAGTCGACTAATTGATTCAAATAAATTGCCAAGTACCTTAATTGTAAAAGTGATTGGTGCTTAATATCAGTTTAGCCTCCGTCATGAAGTTGATTTCTCCTCCTCCGTCATATCGCAGCAAATGGTGATGAGCCTGCGGGTGTCGGAGCTGCAGGTGCTGCTGGGCTACGCCGGGCGCAACAAGCACGGACGCAAGCACGAGCTGCTGTCCAAGGCGCTGCACCTGCTGAAGGCCGGCAGCAGCCCCGCCGTGTCCATGAAGGTCAAAGAGCTCTACCGACGACGCTTCCCCGCCAAAATGGTTTCCCACTCGGAGCTGGCCATGCCCGGGCCGCACCACCCGGCCACGGCCGGCGTGGTCGGGGGAGGGGGCGCCGCGCTGCCCGCCGGCCTGACGCAGCTGGCGTACGAGGGCCACGGCGGAGCCCCGTCGCCCGCCGCCTTATTGCCCCTCTCGCTGCTCGGCCCCGGGAAGCACGAGTTAACCGGGCTGACGCACCACCTGTCCGGCTCGGCCACGCTGCACCCGGTCCACCCGGACGTCAAGCTGCAGAGGCTGCCCTTCTACGACATGCTGGACGAGCTCATCAAGCCAACCAGTCTAGGTGAGGGCACGCGTGAGTGGGAGTGAGAGGTGGCTTGAAAGGGAATGATGGTAGACGGACACATGTCATCACTGTGCATGCACATTATATATACACATCATAACACTGCAGGGTAAAATAAACGAGTACATGCTTTGAATGGTGTGGCAGATTAGCTAGTAGCAAGAATTTGGTATTTGAGTACTCAATGTGTCACTTTTCAACAGAATAAAACAATTTAATAATTACGGTTTGCTGTTAAAAGAAAATAAAGTGTATGACAAAGATGTGTTTTGTCTTTTCACAAAGCCAGAATTTACACGGCTGCTTAAAATGACAAATTGTCTCTAAACGCAAGAAGACATGACACACACACACAGTAACTGCAAAACTGAGAAGCAACATTAGTGCACGTCATCCCTCTTTCTCCATATGTTTCCTGTCGGTATCTTCGCTGTCAGACTGAATCCACCGAATGTGAAAGCGCCGGAAAAAAAAAAAAAATCTGCAAGGTTGTGGATATTTATGTCAGTGTGACATTCCCATAATAATCATGGCAGCAGTCGCAGAAAAACATTGACATTTGTGTTTCCGCTGTGGCGGAGAAGGCTCCCTGCCAGCGCTGCCTGCTAATGCGTTGACACGCCTTTCCGAAATGTTACTGCAAAAATATATAATTTGCAGATTCCCCCACGAGAATTCAGAGTAGACCAGAGGCCAGTGTTGGTTCACGAGAGGTGTTGCTGAAAATATTTATGAATAAAGGATGAAGAGTTTCCTTCTCAGATTGGCTTGTACTGCTACTGTATACTAGCTGTATATTACTATTAATGAGCAAGAGAACCTAAGTTAAGTTGTGACTCAAACATGGGACGGAGGTCGGTCACAATCGGGCCGATCTATTTAATTCAATCAACTATGTACATTAAATAATGGAATTTTGGTTGACCAATTTGGTGCTGCGTTAAAAAGTTTTACACCTGAATTGTAATTCTTTATTGATTTTGAAGTTTTTTTTTAACCAAATTGCTGGTGTCCGATTTCAATTTTTTAATAACTAACAATTCAATAAAGTTATATCCATGTATTTATTTGTTAGATTCAGTTTGAAGAAGTTAGAAAATAATGTTTAAGTCGAGCCAGACGGTGTCTCACACATAACAGAATGATCCCAGTCTCTTCCACACAGCTAATCAATGAAACACTGGTATCGGCCCAGGTATCCCTACTTTAGTCACAAGCATTAAAAATGTTATCATGCATATAGTTTTCATTCATTTGTGGATCTGAAGGTCATTTTGAGAGTGACATTTAGCCACTGGACGTTATAGGGGAATAATGGCTCTCATTTGGATATTATGACAGATGTTGACATTACTGCATTTCTGTACACTAAATCACATCTCCTAGGAAACTCGGTTAAGTTAAGTAATGAGGGCCGAGACTTTTATGACGAGGGGAAGAAAAACTCTGCTGATGAAACTGATGTTCTGCATAACGACATCGACTTTGTTCCCATGAAGTGACGCACAGCTGTGCATAATAAGTTTTAAATAAAATAAATAGGATTTAGTCTCTCGTTTCGCACGGCGCTCGATTCACGATACAAAAGTAGTTTATACTCTGAAACATATTTATGTCAGGTAACAAGTGCAAGAATAGCTTCAAGAGTCAGAGAAACCTGCACATAAAAATAAAAAATGTTCATGTAAAATAACTATAACTGTTCCAACTTTTCCAGAAAATAGTGTGTTCATTTAAGACCCCATTACTGTAATAAGTACAAATATCTGCCCTTTAATTCACTTCTTAGGAGACTTTTAATCTTTGTCTTGGTCAGATTTATCATTATATTAAGTCTGCATCCAGCACCCAGAATGCATTTAGCATAATAACAATCTTTGGGCTCAGGGATGTATTGCAAATATATGGAAATGACTGGATTTTTCCCACATTTGCATTTTAATGGAGTAAGAGAGCATCTCATGATTAATTTGCCTGCGGATGCATGTACAAACACAGTGCCTGCAGCTCTATCATCACACCATCTTTCCCCTCTTCCCCCGCCCTCTCTCACTCTATCCATTTCCTGCACATGTCCCATCCCTCTCGGCTTCCCCTATCCCCCCCCCCCCCCTCCCTCTCTCTCTCTCTCTCTCTCTCCCTCTCTCTCTCTCCGCCCCCACCACTCCGTCTTCCATTCTTACTCCGTCTCCGCGGCCATCATCAGTTAAAATTTGCATGCAAAGTGATGAAATCATACAGACGTACACCTGTGCCCGCAGAACACACCCCTCCCTTCATTTGAATCTGAATCGCACGTTCACATCATTCTCACACACACACACACACACACACGTATGCATATACAGTACTTTCAAAACACAAACGTACTCTCCAATAAATAATGCATGCTGATTGTATTGTTCTCGGAGCCGCCGAGAGCGCAAAGAGATGAATGAAAGGAGGATGAAGCTCTTAGAGGAAGATGATGCACATCATCTCACAAAGCTGAACATTTTTAATTTGCTTAAAAAAAAATGACCCTCTTTATCCTTATAATAATGGAGGGCAGTAGTGAAAGCACTTGATTAATTGGAAGTCGCCCCTCACAGGCGGAATAGAGGATGGTCTCCTGTTGCTTTAAGACTGCTGTAGTCTCCTCTCCTTGATCACACCCTTTCACATACTCTTCTTCTCTTCTCTGCTTGTTTACTTCTCTCTGATCTTCTGATTACTGCTCAATCCATCTCTCTGTCTACCCCCCCCCACCCCCCTCCATTGTTGTTGCCTCTACTGTTGCCTTGCCTCCAGTTCCTCTCTCCCTCGCTCGCTCCCTTCCCCCACTCGCTCTCTCTCTTTTTTCTTTTTTTTTTTTTGCTGGTGGAAGCTGGTTTTGTTGGCCATGAATGTGCTTAACTGGGATTCTGACAGGGCTTTTACAAGTGCTGTGAAAGGAAAGATTATGACTTGTTTGGTGCGTCCTCGCATCTAAAATTGGACCAAAATAAGTCTGTGTAAGTCTTTTTTTTTTTCCACGGCTGAACTGCAGGCTATTTGTGAAATTCAGAAAATAGTTTCTAGCCTGTCCACAATCAATTTGGAAAGTAAAAATAAACTAATAACGGCAAAATAAACAGTACAGCATAGCATAAAGGTTGGTTCATGCCAGATGCATATTATCCCCATATTTAATTGTTTGAATAGAACGACACAGTCTGTCCTGGAAGGAAAAGTGACAGAAATAATGATATCAATAAGAATTAAATAAGAGAGTGCCTGAAGGGAGAAGTTCAAACCCCAGACGTTGTTGTGTACATTATGCTGCTACACGTTTTCAGTTCCTCAGCGCACACACGCAACGGATCCATAAAGTCATCCCTTCAACTGAGATATAAGGATCTTTGCACATTAGTTCTGACCTTTTGTTTCTTCAACATGCAGATTTATCTCCTGTTGGCTTGCAGGCAGCAAATTCGTTTTTGACTTTATGCATAATCTGTACTATTTTAAGACTTACCAAGACACGAGATTTTAGCTTTTTGATAGAATGCGGTGTGGCTTTGTTTGTTTTTTGATGAGTAGTTTTGTCTACAATTCTTTTGGCTCTTGATTCATATTTATTTCCTATGCATTTCCCAACACTTCACACAGTAAGAAGTGTATGTTAGCATACTATCGGACAACAATGCATGGTGTACGGTAACCGAGTAAATTGCGACCCATGTAAAGGTGTTTTCAGATGTCCTGCCATACCCCGATCCCTCATAGTAACCTTGTTTCTTTAGTGCATGTAATCGTGGTTATTATCTCTCTCACACCATCCTCCCTCCCTCCCTCCCTCCCTCCCTCCCTCCCATGCAGTTTTTTTGCTCTCTGCTGAGTCTTATCAGTTTTTGGGATAAAGGTTAGTCAGGCCAGAGTTCATCCCTCCCATTCAAAACTGGTCAGTGGTCTGGGCTGCACCAGCTACTCCTTTATTACCATGGCGACCTCACTGGATGAACTCTCCATCATTATCCGTTCTCCATGGAGAACGATGCCTCTGTGCTCATTATGGATATCATTGTGGCGCACATGCATTATACATGATTTAATCACCATATCTTCGGGAAAAAGGATGCAGGCCCATTTCGCATTTGATGAGCGTTTCGTGCGTAATGGATTCTTACACGAGAAGATTGCTGTGATATTCACACAAAGGAGGAAAATTGTGTGGTTAAAAAAAAAAAAAAGAAGAAGTCTAATCAAGTGTTTGGAACAAAGATGAGTCGTTCCATGATTTCATCTTTGAAAACTTGACGTCAAGGTTTCATTGCTAATAATGGTTTTTTGGCCCGTCCATTTAGGCAAGTACAAGGTCACTGTTATATTGTAGAGACCCAGGGAAGAAAAGGAAGCCATCTTCAGCTCTTCTACAGTTTGGTGGCAGCGGGACATGAAGCATGGTGCCATCTGCCTGTCAGTTCCCCTGTGAACACAATAACATATTAACTCATAATACCTGATACACGCTATATGCTGACAAAACAGGCTGTCCCTCTACAGCGGAGGATTTGATTAGATTTTGGAGTGAAGGAACAACCATTACGTGTTTTCCGTTATCAGATTATTTTCTGGATTGATTGATTAATAATTGTGCTTTCACTTCGCTCGTTTTATTTAACTAATGGTTCCTGAAACGAACTAATGGAGCTGGTTCCGGGCGTGCGTTCACAAGTGCAAAACTCAAAAGGTCCAGAAATGGTAAAAATGCGTTATGTGGTGCACAGCCAAAAATAATAATTTGACTGAAACGTTCTTAATCATTTTAATCAGGAAAACAGAAGAACACTGGAGAATGCTGCCGTGGGGATCTTGTCCTGGATCTCTAGAGCTCATATGTTCTGTTATGAATCCAGTTTTCTCTTTAAGCGACTGACCCAACTCAACGAGTGTGACGCGAAGGCGCCGTAAAACACGAGTGTATTCAGTCGGCTACCACGTATGACTCATAATATGAAAGGCAGTATTCAGATGTGATATTTTAGGTTGTACTTGAAATATGATTGAAGCAATTCATAGATTTTCAAAAATAGTTGCAGATTAATTTTCTGTCTGCAATCGATCGCTCAACTAATTGTTGAGATCTATTTTGTTGTCCGTCTTTCATAGAATCTTTCTAGAAGGAAATCATCAACACAATCGTGAGATATAAAGTTCACGTTAAGTAAAATACTGTATGTTAGCTTTTGTCATTTCTGTGTGTAGCCGGTATTAACGTAACATAGAGTTAAACCAGTGAGACGTTATATATTTGTTTTTTGGCACCTCCGCCATTCATTTTCTATATTCTAATATTTCAGACATGTAATGCCTGTCTCTAAGGTTGCTGGGTAAACACAACGCAATAATGTCAATAAGTCCAGAACTTAATCACTTTGTCCCAGACAAAGCATGTTGAGTTTTATCTAAAGTCGTCATGAAACCAAAAAGACAACAAGGGGAAAATAACTGGGCCTTTTTTTTTTTTTTTTTTTAAAGACATGCTGGCAGTAAAGACGAGCCTTCATCTCTAATTGTAATACATTTGATTATATTCGTCTAAGGACCCTCTCTGTTTTCTCTCTTTCGCTGTGCTAATTGGCTCGTTCTGCTGTTTCACAGAGAAACCCTTCCAGTGGCTCAGACTTCGCATGGAGTGCATTGTTATTGCGAAACAGTCTGTTGGAACCGCTGCGATTTAATTTCCTGCAGCTTCATGACAAGGAAGACGTAAAGTACAATCAACGAAACTGTAAATAGCGTTTGATATCCGGCTCATTACGTGAGATGTTACTGTTCAATTAATCGATCTAATCAACCCCATCCGAGGGGTAACTAGGCAACAGGCCCATTTCACTTTTGTTTTTATCATTTTATTTAATCGCGGGGCACCAGAACAGACTTATCCAGAACAGACTCCCGGTGACAGCAGTTATCCTCCCTGCTGGAGCGTCCTTGAGCAAGCACATCGAGTTGCTCGGCCCCTCTTGTTTTGCCCTTGGACCTACAAGCGAATACATGTCACACACAAAGTATGTCTCCTTCCTGAATCAGTGAAGATATCATATCGGCGACGTGCAACAGGTTGTGGTGGTGGTGTTCCTAAACAGCCGGAGCACAGAAACCAATAAAGCACCTCGTCACGCGACGTCGAACCGCCAGCTGAGATTTACCAGCGGTCGCTCCGACCGCCCCGTGATCCCGAGCAAAATCTTTATCTCTCTGTAAACAACTCGGCCGTCTCACAACAAATGAGCATCAACAAGGGAGCTCTGGCTGCTCCCAACTGTAAACAACGCTGAACAAAATGGCTTCTCTCTCTCTCTCTCGGAGGGCGGGACATTGTTTTCTTCTAAGTCGGCGCACCGTCATCATCATCATCCCTGATTGGACGGACGCGAGCCCTGATTGTAACTCTAAACATTTCTCCACTCTTTTATCTCAAACATAAGCAACGTTGTCTTTTTTTCTTCTTCTCCATTTAACGTTATTGTGAAATGATTTCCCGAAGCCGGGCTTTACAGACATTGTGAACCGCCTGCTGTCGTATATATACATTGATAGGGAGAGCGAGGTCCAGCTGCCAGGCGGAGAACTTGTAATTCCAGCCTCAGCAACCCTGTGAGCACACTGGAATGCCTAAATGAGCGCTGTCAATATATAACTGCACACCCTTATGCATATAATAAAGGATAATTGCTGCTGTTGCGCGTGCTGGGGGTGGGGGTGGGGGGGGGGGGGGGGAGTAACACTTCTGGAAAGTTTTCTATTGACAGTGTGTGGGTGTGGGTGTGACATCCAGATCTGTCCTTTTTGTTTTTGGAACCTTCTAGCATTGTAGTGTAGAATTTGAGTGATGCTGAAAGGACTTTGTTTTGTGTGCGTGCGTGCATATGTGTGTGTGTGTGTGTGTGTGTGTGTGTGTGTGTGTGTGCGTCTGCGTGGTGCAGTAAACAGAGAAAAAAAGTAGCACAGCCACTAACAAGTTAACAAACTCCAGCTGGGTTTTGTTGAGCTGAAGACGGCTTCGGAGCTGAGCACATTCTCTGTAGCTTAGCTCACATCTTCTCTTCAAACCAGAACTAAACCCGGCACTGAGGGTTTTCTAAGTTTTTACTTACTGTAGGGTCACAATCACCACTGTCAGACTATTCATATTCATCATTGGCCCAAGCTGGAACATAAAACCTAGTTTGGACATACATGTGCAAAGTCTTGTTATATTTCTCAGGTTACCGATATATATATTTTTTCTGTGGAGAGAATTTTTGTTGGACCTAAAAATGTAAATGACAAGCATTTAGTTCCCTTCCTCCCAGTGTGACCAGTAATGGTAGTCTCCAGCATGTGGTGGAGGAAGTACTCTTCTGCAGCACCGCTCTGTGAAAGCACTCGACTGCAAGTCAAAGTGCAAACATCAAAACATTACATCAGAAAAGAGATATTTGCATATTTACTTAGTATGAATAGTAAAAGTACTCATTGTGGAGTAAAGCTAATTTGAACTTCTTCATATACTATTGGGTAGTTTAATCAACAGTGATTCATCTCATTCTATAAGATCATCAGCCATCTTTTTTAAAAGGAGGATGGTTTTCTTAAGCAGCAGTTGCATGAAATAGAAATACAGTATTAAAATATGGACATGGTGCGTTCCACTACTCGTCTTCCGTTTTGCATTCATTCATCACCAAAGTGTCGTTATTTGTAATTGTTCCCACGGTGTCTCTTCAAGTGCTATAAATAAGTACGCCGGCAGTGAAGGAGACTTTTCTGACATTGCTTAAGTTAAGCAAATGTTTAATTAAAGGTGTGCCAATGTGCCTCAATTTCACTTGGTCAAACGTACGCTGCGATAAATCCTTCATGACGGTTGTAATGTTCAGTCTTTAGAAAGTTGTTTACTCTACTATATGATACGTTTAGATGTTTGTGAGGCTGTACTGACTGGTGTTTCTATTATTTTGTCCACCCTAGTTATAGCAGTGAGATTAGATATTAGAAGCACTAAACACAATGCAACTCACCAGCACTACAAACGAGGGCTTCAACTCGCCATTATTTTAATTATTGATTAACTTATTAATTATTTTCTCTAATTGACGAAATAAAAGAAACCTCTCAGACGATAGTTTCAGACACCAAAACCTAAATAAATAGCGACTAACTATGTTGTGTGTGCTCCCCGGTTTCTGGTTTATTTCCTCTTCACTGTAAACATCCACCCGTTGGAGATCATTTTCCCATCTGTCACTCTGCCCACCGCCATCTGTCTCTCCATCACATACGTTTCATATTATTAAACAAAGTGTGTGTGTGTGTGTGTGTGTGTGTGTGTGTGTGTGTGCGTGTGCGTGTGCGTGTGCGTGTGTAGGGGGGGGGGGGCCAGAACGTGCACCACGAAGGGCGGAGAGTCTGCAGGTGCTCATGTCACACAGTGCGCTCGCTCGTGTCCATGACGACACGTTTAACATCCCCGCGTGAGATCTGCGCCGCTGACAGAAGCTCCCGATTTTGTTTATTGTTGCAACGACGCGTCTCAAAGTGAACGTCCCGGTGAAATGTTCACGTTCTAATAAGCAGCACGAAGCAGAAATAAGATTACCTGCAGGGACAGAAATGGGGCTCCGTAACAGTGATTACAGTTCAGTTTATGGCGTTGTCTGTCTTCTCTCAGCGAGGTTAAGTAGAGACTTCATTCATTAAGAAACGCATTCTGTATTTATCGTCGTCGACAAGTAAGTTTCTGCCTCGATTTGAACGTGATGAAATCCAATGTAGCGTCCGGCGTGTTCTATTCATCAAATGAGCCAAAGTCACACATGCAGTTCACAAATAAACTTTCCTTCGTCTCCATGGTTTATATTTTCATGTTTCATATTTGAGCTTCTATCAGGTTATCAGAATAAGATAATTCATGTTTGAAGC
The DNA here is from genome assembly GCF_009769545.1 of Cyclopterus lumpus. Classification (NCBI taxonomy): domain Eukaryota; kingdom Metazoa; phylum Chordata; class Actinopteri; order Perciformes; family Cyclopteridae; genus Cyclopterus; species Cyclopterus lumpus. The sequence continues at coordinate 23,996,030 of NC_046968.1, forward strand.
CTGCTTTCATTCACATAACCTTTGGTTTGCACGAGCAGAAGATGGATTTGCTGATAGATTTCAGTCATTTTTCGTTTTTCTAAAACTGACTCAGTTAATCTACCTCACACAGACAAAACTTGTTTGTCCCCATGTGATAATATTTTCAGTTTTTACTCAGGCTGGGTATGGTTTTATATCTTTTAATACAATAATATAATGATAGTTCTGAAGAAACCTCGACATAAGAAGCCAAACGTCTCAAATTTAACTCCCCAGTAAAATTGCAACTTGCCTCTACTTTGGTTGTTGTGCGGATTAAACAAACAAGATTTAGTGTGCTAATTAATCAGCTTTAGAGAAGCTGGTAAGAAGGGCTTTCCCTCGGTTTCCAGTCATTATTCCAAGCTAAGCTAGCCGGCTGCTGGATATGGCTTCATATTTAAATGCATTAGCAGCCATACAATAACTTTGCTTTATATACAGGATAAATGTGGCAAAATGATGATTTAACTCAGAAGTATAATCTGAGCGTTTGATGCCGGGTCGCAGCACTTGACAGTTAAATAGATCTGCACCAGAAAAGTATTACAGTCTGATATCAAGCCTTAGTTTTAATATCACAATGTGTCAGACGAATATAAACACTGTGTATGCATGTTAAATCACTGGATTTAAAGAAGCGTGTGCGTGTGCGTGTGTGTGTGCGTGTGTGTGTGTGTGGGTCGGGGTAAATGTAAGTGTGTGTGTTAGTGTGAGAGAATAAGAAAGCGAGAGAGAGGGAGGAAGACATCCATCAAAACTCATTTCAACCCTTCTCGTATCTCTCCCAACCACACGCATTGAAACACCAGAGAGAAAAAAAAATCCGCTGCCAGAGAGAGAGTGAGTTATAGAGCGATGGAGAGATGATGGGGGAGAGAGAGAGAGAGAGAGAGAGAGAGAGAGAGAGAGAGAGCAAGCGCAAGAGAGGACAGAGTGAGAGAGCACTTTCTATTTATAGCCCGTGTGCCCGGAGTGGAGGAAGACGGTAGTTCGAAAGCACACTTGGTGCGTATGATTTTGTTCTGCAGTGCACAGGCTGCCGCTCCGAAGATGCGGGAGCAGAAAGAAGATCTCATTAAAAAAGAAACACGCCGTATAAATGATATATACCATAATGGTGGTGAGATTGTGTCGTGATGGCTGTGAACATGAACGGCTGTCTGAAAGGCAGATGAAAGGAGGAACATGATTGGTCCAGTAATCATCCACTTTGTTGTTCCCTACGAGGAAAGGAAATGACCAACTGTGTGTGTGTGTGTGTGTGTGTGTCCCCGCATTATTTGAGGTAATTAAAGCAACGATCATGATTCAACTCTCTAACTTATCTTCCCCCCTCACTTACGCAGCCTTCAGGCCAAAAGGTTCCCGCTGAGATTCAGCATGTCACTCAAAATACGACAGACACACAAAAGGGGTTCTGTTATTACAAATGAAAAAAGAAAAAAAGGTCACACTGGTCTGTAATGCTAACTCGTTCGTCTGTTAATGTGTACAGATTGACAGAAACGGTGCACGACGTGTTAATAAGTGACTTTCAGCAGTGTGTGTGTGTGTGTGTGTGTGTGTTTCATTAGCTTTGGACAGAGCCACACTAGCTGTTTCCCCTCGATTGTAGTCTTTATGCTAAGCTAAGCTAATCGCCGCCCACCTCCTATCTCACAGCACACACACCAGAGTGGCTTCTTTTCATCCAGAACCCTCAGAGCTCCTTGTTTCATGCTAACCTCTTTCTAACATGTACACACTCACACACTTGTCTTGCCTTTGCCAACTTTCTGTCTCTTTGATAAAGGTGGGGTTAGTAGCACCGGTTATTTCCAGCACCTCTCCGTGGGCCTATAAATAGAACACACACACACACACACACACACGCATATTTTCTTCCTCTTCTTCATCTCTGTGTGAGGCAGACTGGTTTTGAAGCCCAGGTATTCTTTAGCTTTTGCTAATTTCACACCAACAAGATACAGCCAATAATGCTAATTATACGGGAGACGGCCACTGATGCATCGCAGTGCACACACTCCTTCTCCGTTTTCCTTTTGTTTCGTGCTCGTCTGTAGATTAAAAACTTTACTTTACTGTCACACTTGGTCTTATTTATCTCACTGTCTTGGGATCACTGACATTTATTCGCCGTTTGAAACTGTGTGTAACTTTCCTGGTGATATTATTATTTATTTTTTTGTCCCCCTGCCTCCGCAGCCTCAGACAACAGCCAGCGGTTTCAGGAGACGTGTTTCGCCTTCGCATTAACGCCACAACAAGTCCAGCAGATCAGCAGCTCGATGTAAGATCACCGCCCGCCCTGTCGGCGTGGGGACGCCGTTTTGTGAATTATTCATCGAGTACATGATTTCTACGTCTATGTGGTGATCCGTTTTTGTTTCTGCCCTCAAAGGGACATCTCGGGGACCAAGTGTGATTTCTCAGTTCAAGTCCAGCTGCGGTTTTGCCTGTCGGAGACCAGCTGTCCTCAGGAAGACCATTTCCCACCCAATCTGTGTGTGAAAGTCAACGGGAAGCCGTGTAACCTGCCGGTAAAGAGCTCCGCGTTCGTCAGATAAACAACCATCGAAACACGGCTTATTTGTTCTTTAACTACTTTTAACTGATTGAACACTCACAGCCTTTTTATTTCACTTGTTCAACCTCTTCTGCCTTGTGCCTCGAGTTTTCATCTTAATTTTTTATAATATTCACAAACAAAAAGGCTAATTATCATTCTTCCCCCCCCTCTTGATATTCATGTCGGACATCTAGGGTTATCTTCCTCCAACCAAAAACGGCGTAGAGCCCAAGCGGCCCAGCCGGCCCATCAACATTACCTCACTGGTCAGATTGTCCACCACTGTCCCCAACACCATCGTGGTGTCGTGGACCGCTGAGATCGGAAGGGTAAGAACCGGTTTCTAACAAGGGGGGCCCTCTTTAATAATCAATGCTTTGATAAGTAATAACGTCATCAAGTAATGTTACTAAACATTCGCTGATTCAAGCCCCACCCGCAGCATCACATACAGCAGTGAAACTGAACGCCGACCCCAGGTTCACTCTTGTTTTAGAGCCAGCCTGTTCCGCTCGGCGTGGCACCTCCCTATATTTCTGTGTTTTTGGCACTGTGAACTTGACAAAAACAGATTTTAAAGTATCCGTGTGCACATTATTGATCACGGTACGTCTTCATGCGTGTTCACAGAGTTACTCCATGGCGGTGTACTTGGTGAAGCAGCAGTCGTCCACCGTGTTGCTACAGAGACTACGAGCCAAAGGCATCAGAAACCCGGACCACTCCAGAGCCCTCAGTAAGGACGGTCCACCTCTGCACTGATCCAGTATATAAAGGCTGATATTGACATTATGTATAAGCACATTAAATACAGTTTTATTTCTAAATTAATTGGGGGTTTTTTAAGCACATCTCTGGCTTCTTGTTATTCGCCATAAAAACCTTGATTTTTTCGCAGTCTGAAATGAGAAGCTGTTTGTTTCTCTCTCACTCTTGTGTGTGTGTGTGTGTGTGTGTGTGTGTGTGTGTCTGTGTGTGTTTTACTTCACCTCCTGCAGTCAAAGAGAAGCTCACAGCCGACCCCGACAGTGAAATAGCCACGACCAGCCTTCGCGTGTCGCTGCTCTGCCCGGTAAACAGCCCGCTCTTCATGAATCTTGAGCCCGTGTTTAGGGATTCAGTCATGCCGAGACGTGTCCGTCCATTCTTTTCTTTGCACGCGTCTCAACATGCCCCTCAGTTCGGGTTGTGTACACGCTCCGTCCATCAAAATTGTCTCCTCAACACCTGTCAAGCACCTTTTCCATGTGGGTTTTGGCATGTCTGTGACATTTTGTGTGTGTGTGTGTGTGTGTGTGTGTGTGTGTGTGCGCAGCTGGGGAAGATGCGGCTGATGATTCCATGCCGGGCGCTGACATGCTCCCACCTGCAGTGCTTCGACGCCACACTGTACATCCAGATGAACGAGAAGAAGCCCACATGGGTGTGTCCTGTGTGTGACAAGAAGGCCCCCTTCGAACACCTCATCATCGACGGGTAAGGCCCCCGTACCGTCCCACAGAGGACCTGTCAGGAAATAGTGCACACTTTAACTGTAACAATAACTTTATTGTTATGCAACAAAACGTCACGTGTGTGTGTGTGTGTGTGTGTGTGTGTGTGTGTGTGTGTGCGAGTCTGCTTTGCAATGCACGTGATTCTGATTCTGAAATTAGCCGTTGAGAATAAAGGTTCATTCTTGGCCATGGAATCAGTAATAGTGTTAAACTCCCTTATCCAAACCGATGCCTGTCTTTCACTTTGAATGCAGATCAACTTTTACTCATAGTGACGACAACTTTTACTACTGCATTAACTTATGACTACCACAGAGTTCAAAATACTGCTCTCATACATTGTGATTTATATAAACTCGTATCAAAATCAAGAGCTTCACAGAAGCACTTTCCACCACTTGTTTATATGATTCATTTAAATCATAATGTGAGGCCTTTTTAAAGGGTTGGGCATCCTGTAGGCTTGAAAGTTGCTCTGAAAAGTGACCTTTCCTCTTTTTGGAGGACAGCAGCTACATATACAGTGAGTTTAGAGGTCAATTGAAACGTGTTCGTTACTGCTTTTCAAAGCACCCTTACGGCATCATCAAATTTCCTGTCATTGATATTCAGGATGTTAAAAACTCTCACTCAAAGATTGAGGTATTCCTTCACTGAATCACAGTGTTGACGCAAGTCTGTTTAGAGCAGATTTATTGTCTTTGGAGGGCGGAAGGTCTTTTCCACTACAATCAGTTTTTTTGTTTGAAATCAATCTGTGTGTGTTTGTGTACATTTCTGGGGGATGGGTTCGTCTGTGACGTGTTTGTTTGTTCTCAGGCTTTTCGTGGAGATCCTCAACAGCTGCATGGACTGTGATGAGATCCAGTTCAAGGAGGATGGCAGCTGGGCCCCCATGAGGTCTAAGAGGGAAGTGCAGGAGGTCTCCTCTGCTTCCTATAACGGACTGGATGGTGAGACATGTTACGAGGGATGCACACCCACAGGGTGGGTCAGAAACAGAAAGGCTGTGTCTATATGAAGGCGAAACCCAGAAGTAATTAAAATAGGATTACAGAGAAGTCTTTGTTTATGCGTTGTCAGTTTTAATTTGTTAAAGCATCAATCATGATGCAACTGAGCAAAGTGCTTGTCTCCATAGTAACAACCATACTGTATTTCATATGAGAGAAAGGGGATTTCTTTTTTGTATGTGTGCATTTTAGCACAAGCGTTGCTTTGATTTTTATTTTATCTTACTTTTGCAGCCTCAGAGAATCCTGAACATGAGCACACAAACGCAAACTTAATATTTTGTTGCTGCTCTGCAGGTTCATGTCGGACGTCCGCAGGCTCGGACCAGCGGAGCTCCTCGTCCTCCAGCCACGGGGGCAGCGACAGCAGCAACGGCAAGAAAGTGGAGGTGATCGACTTGACACTGGACAGCTCCTCGGAAGACGAAGGACAGGACTCGCCGCCGCCTCCGCAGCCGCTCCCGCTGCCTCCTCACCCCCAACGGGCGTGTCCCTCCATGTCGCCGACCTCGCCGCCCGTCATCAACAAAGGGTCAGACACACAAACCCCGTCCAAGGCCGTCGGATTTCATCTCCACGTTTTGCCTTTTTCATTAAATGTAGAAACGGGGCTCATTTTAGCTGCTCAGACGATTAGTTATGCATCTAGATTTTAAATGATTCACGAGTTTTGCACTCGACACACACGTTTCTGTTACCGTCTCACATCTCCGGCACTCGCCCGAAGAAAGCAGAGAGTGCTGACTGAGAGATTCTTAACTCCTTTACATTGGATGTGTAGATCTAAAATCTGACCGTGACCTCTGAAACTCTCACAGCTACGTGTTATGAACAAATTCCAATTCATTATGTGCATCTGCGCGCTGCTTCATTTGAACCTGTGACTGTTCAGAGGTTTGTGTTTCGAGGTCAGAGGAAGTGACTTACCAAATAAAAATGACATGAAAGAAAAGCCCAATTATAGATGAAGCGTCCTCTTTAACGCCTCATCTCTAAACCTCTTCCTCTGTATCTGCCTTCAGAGTGTTGAACCTGCACCACCAGGCCTCCCCTGTGAGCCGCACGCCCAGCATGCCCGCCGTGGACACCAGCTACATCCCTCCCATCCCCCCACTCATCCAGGACTACCGACCCTACTACCACACCCCCAACGACCTGTCGGGTAAAGACCAACACGCGCCACACACATCTAATAAACTTATTAGAACCTATTTACTTTTACACGTATCCTTACCAAGCAAGCAATTCAATGTGCTTATATAGCCATACGAATTAGTGACTTCATAAAGAGTCAAAACGAGCAGATAAACAATATTTGATTAAGTCATTTTCTAATGAACTCCTGGGGGAATTTAACAGGAAAAACAAACATTTCAGATGTCAAAGAGACTTTTGTTCTTATTTTGTTTTCTATAAAATGTCTAATGCCATTTTTTATTTTATTTGAATGCCTCTGGTTGAGAGAACCATTCGATCCCTCTCGCTGTATAACATGCACTTTAAAACACATTATGTATTTGCGTCTGGGATACAGATGTTGCTTGATATTCTGCATTCACTCGGCCTGTGCTTGATTTCCAGAGTTGAACTTCTTCTCTTTCCTTCAAGGTGACAATCATCAGGTACGTCAACCGTGCACCGCTGAATTTTGTCCTTGAAGACTGTGACTACGGTTCATTTTAGAATAATGAAATGTGTAACGACTCTCCGTGGAACCAAATATTATAGTTGTACTCACAAAAAACAACTTTCACTCCGCTGATATTAGGGTTGGTTCTCCCAAAATTAACCCCAAAGTTTGCAATTTGAGCAAAGTCTCCGTAAGCCAGCTCAGATTCTGGAGGGTCCACGCCGGTCATATCCTCCCCTCTGCATTGTAAACATCCTCGTCCGTCTCGTTTCCGCTGCACGTAATGCAACTAGTTTGCAAAACAAGCAAAGAGGACATGAACTAAAGGAGCAATCTGCGACACACAGAACATCGTCCTCATGTTGGCAGTGTCATAGTTTTTTTTTTTTCACAGTTTGAAGAAGTAATTCTACATATCGCATCAATTTTACCCAGTAAATATCTGATGTATTCATTTAATTATAGCAGTTGGTGAGTATTTAATGTACACTTAAGGAACTGGCTAACAAATTGGGTTCTGAACAGAAAACGTTGGGTTTGATGAAAAACTATTAACACCGCCATTAGTGAGCCGAGTAGAATCTAATTAGCTCGGACTCCATCATAATACGCTCTTAAAAGTTCATTAATGTTGTAAATTGATTTGTGAACCACTCTGAGACTAAAAACACACCCTAGACCTTCAGTAGTTTATCCAAACTTCTTTTTGTCTGGTTTCGTGAATAACTTTGGCTCACTTCCTCCTCTCAGCATTACAACATGGTGATGGCAGCCGCGGCCGCCGCCTCAGCCTCAGACGACCACGAGCTGCTCCTCAACCGCTTCCTGCCCTACAGCACCTCCTCCTCCTCACAGCTGTTCCTCGACCAATCGGGAGCCTCCTCGGCCGCGTCGCTGAGTGCGCCCACCAACGGGGCGAGCAACTCGGGCAGCAGCAGCAGCCTGGTGTCGTCCAGCAGCCTCCGCGACACTCACTCCACGCACTCGTCTTCGCACTCCTCGCACTCCTCGCACACGCACCCCGGGGTGGTGGCCAGCCGGAGCAGCGCTGAAGCGGCGGTGGCGGCTATTTACGGCGGGATACCCGACGTTATATCGTTGGACTGACTGGAGAAGGGTCAAGACTACCCTTTGGGTCCAGCTGAGATCCAGTGACAAACCTTTTTTTTAGACTGCAGGGTAAAGTTTTGATCCAGAAAATAGACCGCACCCCTCCCAAGTCATCAAACGGTGGATTGTGGAGTCTCAAGAAGAGCACTAATATGATGAGTGGGTTCTGACCTGAGAACAGTAAAGCGTCATCACTCAGAGGGGTCAGTTGTGGACATTCCGTTTGTATACTGACTTCAGATCAGGCACCTGTCCCGCATGTGAACCCACGTTAACTGGTACCAACCCGGCACAAACAGCAAAAACACAAAAGGAGGAAGGCTCTTTTTTCTTTTCTTTTTTTACTACAGCGAGGAGTGGCACCGTGTACAGAGAACAAAATATATTTTCCTCTTTTACTTTTGTATGTTGAATCGGGACATTTTCAGTCTAGTGAGCTGCTGCGATCGCTGTTTTTAAGTGGAGGACTGAGGTTGTTTTGGTTGTTTTCTTTCTCTCTCTCACAAAAGCTTGTACATACGCCGGTTCTTCTCTTTTATTCTGCTTACATGTGGTTTTATTTGCATTTCTATAATATATACTTCAATTCTCTTTCTCTTTTTCTCACTTGCTCGAGTTCATTTTTAAATTCATGGTGTATTATTTCTCTGTCCAAGAACACTGAATTTACATTTCATGTACTAATTTTATTATGCTTTTAAGTTATGTATATTTAAACAGTTACATATATATATATATATATATATATATATATATATATATATATATATATATATGCATTCCCTTTCACCTTCAGGTTAATGCTGTGCGGAGTGTGTAGGTGGAAATTAGCCATTTCTGGTTTTTAATTTTCACTCGATTTCCAACTCCTCACAAAGACTCTGCCAGCATACAGCATTAAGAAATAGAGACTTTTAGACTATTTATACCTGTCAATGTAGAGTTCTGAGCTGGAAGAGTTTAGTATTGTTTCCTTTTCTTTCTATTTGTTTTTGCACAATGCCAAAAATAAGATACGGTACCTATGAAAATTCTTACAGTAATCAGAGTGCAGTTGAGTGTGTGTGTGTGTGTGTGTGTGTGTGTGTGTGTGTGTGTGTGTGTGTGTGTGTGTGTGTGTGTGTGTGTGTGTGTGTGTGTGTGTGTGTGTGTGTGTGTGTGTGTGTGTGTGTGTGTGTGTGTGTGTGTGTGTGTGTGTGTGCCACAGTGTTTCCAGCCCGCGGGGTCCACTTCTTCCATTTCAGCTGGTCGTTCTTCAGAAAACCTCAAATGTCGTTCGGTTCCATCGTCTTCTTGCTCGACGGAGGGGAAATCGCGACGACGGTCGAGCTGTTGTAGCAGCCTTTCGAAGAGACGGGCGTCCGTGGCGTGGGGACCGAGTTTTTAAACGAGTGCCTGTTTGTGCGCACGCTTCACGATCGTGTCTGGGAGAGTTGAATGTCTTAAAGGGTCGCCCAACGACCTCTGTCGAAGAAGACTTGGCGTAGATGTGATCTGGGGAGTCGTCTTTGGGGGAAACTGCTTGTGGAAAAGCATGCAAGGAGTGCCACGGGGAGGGAGACATCTCCGCATGCCAACTTGGACCGGGCACAAAGCCAGCTGGTTTAGGGATGCACGACCCGTCTGTGATCTTAAAAAAAAAAAAAAACGACGAGCTCGTCGGGGTGCGATGGGGAAGTGTCAAAGCGAGCCGGAGGACCTCCATTCTGAGGTTCGCTCACGAATGTATTGTAGAATTGTAAGAGTGCTTCAGTTTCAGTTATTAAATAGAGGTTGCAGAAGGTCACATTACCAGTGGCATACACTGGTACCCGCCCAGTAAGCCCAGTCCTCCTCCCGTCTGTGTGACCTTGAAACTTTCCTGTCTCTCCAGTTTCTTCTCGATTGTCCACTTCTGGACGTCTGAGGCAGGCAGCTCCCTTCAAAGCCTAATTATGAGATAATCACCTCTGACAGCATCACCTGACATCCTGTCCTGTCCTTCAGCTAACTGGGAGACTCACCCAGAGGGACCTCTCTCCTTCCCTCCCTCCATCCCTCTCTCCTTCCCTCCCTTCCTCCCTTCCTTCCTTGCTGTCTCTTGGCATCTTTTATTTCATTCCCTGTTCTCCTCCTGGGAACCGACCTCCGGCTCTCCCACTGAACCGGAACCAGTCTTGTGTATTTCCTGTTGTTCAGTATTTTATTTATTTTGTATTCTTATTTCTACATATTATATTTTGTACACATCGTTTTGATTTCCAAGGGTGAGCGTGTGAGTCACTGGCACTCGGAAGCTTTTTTTATTTTTTTTTTATATTTTATTGCTTTTTATTTAATATGTATTTTGTTATTTCTGTTTGTCAGCAGAGCAGGTTTTCTCAGAAAGGTACGGTTTAGTTATTCGTCGCGGAAAGGCTTCTGTGTATTCTCTCGGGAGCCGACAACGTATAATAAGGATAATAAGTGCACGGAGCGCATGTTTATTGTGCACGACTCGTGAGGGGTTTCATTATAAATTAACTCAAGATGTATTATGTTGCTCACCACGTCACTGCGAGTTCATGTGTAACGCTTAATGGATTATCAATGAATGATCACCTCAAAGACTTCACGCATGAATTAATATGACACCCAAATGATCTGGAATCCAGTTACATAGAAAAATAGCAGTATTGGTTATTATAGAAATATGAAGCTGCTTTTTTTTGTTTTGTTTTATCAAACTTTTTGTAAGTAATATTGTTGTCCCAGTCCAAAACAAACCCTGTGTTTTATTCCTCCTGTTACCGTTATGGGTTTAGAGAAATCTCCTCTTTATTACGCTAAAGAAGCCACTTAATAACCAATTTCATTAGCTGAAAATGCACTATAAAGTTTTTCTTTGCTCATCGAAGGTGTTTGAGTAAAAGTGGGATCCTTTTTTAGGGAGAGTGAGGTTACTGGATTCCAGCTGATTCAGGGCATATGAATTAATGTATGGAGTAACTTTGAGTTCATTAATATTCATTCAGCGTTAACTTGTCCCAGAATTCATGTGGATTCATGCATCAAATCAGTGTGTGTGCGTGTGTGCGTGTGTGTGTGTGTGTGTGTACCTTTTTTATTACGAAGACGTTGAGTATTGACAAGGTGGTCACAGCTAATGCCATTTAATTGATTTAAACTTTCCTCGCGCTTCTCGGTGCAGCTGATGACGCACGTGCAGCGAGACAGCGGACGGTGTTGATTGTGCGCGGCTCCACCACGCATGCGCAGTTGCTGGGTATCTGAGGGAGAAACTGTCATTATTGAGCTGGGGGAGTTGTGTTTTCTGCAGCTTATGTGTGAGGACACTGGGAATAAGGCCACTATTGTTATTATTAGTTACTCGTTAGAAGTGTTTTTCACACTCTCCAGAGGCGACCGGTGCCGAGCAGCTCAACTGTGTGGTTGCCATGACGTCTCGCCGTGAGATAAAAGGGAAAAAAGTTGACCGTGTGTATTTGGGGTCTGTACGGAAAGCCGAAGGTTCAGATCCAAACGTGGGTGTTTGATGTCCGTTTGTATGCTTTTTTTTTGGTGTCAATTCAGAGCGAGAGAATAAATTAATTTATATATTTTTTAGAAGATGACAGCTGTACTATTATAAAAATAAAAAAAGGGACTGTGGCCAATAAAGAGTCTTTACACAGCAGAAATGATCTCGAAGTCCGACTTAAGTCGACATCTGCACTCACTGCCTTAAAAACATGCACAGGTTCTGTGTCACGGCTCTAATCCGAGAAAAATCCTTTAAAAAAAGGCTTTTCGAGGAGGGCAAAGGAGAAGACGGTGTACAGTAGACCCTTGTCAGTTTGTACAAATATACCAAGTGAAAAAAAAACAAATATTTATTACCTGCATTGAAGAAATTGTTTACTTATTGAATGTTACCTGTTTATGTAGAAAAGTTTAGATGTAATAAAAATGCATTCTGTAAATTCTTTGTGTTCTCCCTTATTTTTCAACGATGGGATGTATCCATTTTCTGGAGGATTTCTTTAAACAGCCTGTCGCACTCACGAGTCGACACTGGGTGGCAGCAGAGAGACGTTTTCAGCAACACGTCCCCTCCGCAGCGATGGCACGAAACCAATTACGCACGCGTTGTCAACTCCAGCCGATGCCTCCCAGGCTCCGATAAATATGTGTAACTATTAATAAAGATGTTTAACTTTTGATTAAAAGTGATTGGGAAGCCTCGTGCTACGAGGAGACTGCGTTACGCACGAGACTGATGGACGTGTCAAACCTTTAATGTTCGCCAGGAGACAACTCAAACACGCCATTCCTGCCGCGCTATCGGAGTTGGGAACGGGGGTGTTGGATGACTGCGCGTCAGGAGAGATGGGGACATAATGGGAGAGGAGGGTGGGGGTCAGATATAGACGGAGGATGTGGGCTAATGTGTCACTCTCAGATCCAGGGCACACTTGTTTGATCCATCTTCAATACAGACTGCTGAGTGTGAGCTGCTGACAATATGGAGGAAAACGAGAGCGTGTGTTTGAACAGTTCACTAGTTGAGGTTGACTGCTTCAGCAACCTGGAGGACATCGACGTGTCGGCCGACGGGAGCCTGATTCTGAGGCTCCTCATCTGCCTCGTGTATTCTGTGGTGTGCGCGGCGGGTCTGATCGGCAACGTGCTGGTCCTCTTCTTCATCAGGGTCAAACCAGAGCGGAAGAAGTCCACGGTGAACTTCTTCGTGCTCAACTTGGCGGTGACGGACCTCCAGTTCGTGCTCACTCTGCCCTTCTGGGCCGTGGACACCGTGCTGGACTTCAGCTGGCCGTTTGGAGACGCCATGTGCAAAATCATCCTCTCGGTCACCGTGATGAACATGTACGCCAGCGTGTTTTTTCTCACCGCCATGAGCGTGACCCGCTACTGGTCGGTGGCCTCGGCGCTGAAGAACAGCACCGCGCGCAAGACCTGTTCCGCCAAATGGACCTGCGCAATCATTTGGACACTGGCGACTCTGGCGACTGCGCCGACGTCGATTTTCTCAACTCTCAGCAACGTAACCGGAGAAAAGCTCTGTTTGCTGAGGTTCCCCGGTGGGCAGTACTGGTTGGCAGTCTATCACATACAGAAGATACTCGTAGGTTTCGTTTTGCCCATGTCCATCGTGTCCATCAGCTACATCATGCTGCTGCGTTTCGTCAGCCATCGGAGTATGAAGACCAGCAACCCCAAACGGAGGTCCAAAGTTACAAGATCCATCACCATCGTCGTGTTGTCCTTCTTCCTGTGCTGGATGCCGAACCAGGCCATCACCTTGTGGAGTGTGCTGGTCAAACTGAACGTGGCGAACTGGGACAAAGCGTATTACGTCGTCCACACGTATGTGTTCCCTCTGACCGTCTGTCTGGCTCACACCAACAGCTGCCTGAACCCGGTTATCTACTGCCTCATGAGGAAGGAGTTCCGGGATAAACTGAGGAGTCTCATACACAGAGGGTGATGGTTCTGCTGGAGCTTTGTGAACGAGTTAACATATTGACTAACAGTAACTGAGATCAACTGTCAGAGAGCAACGAGAACCAGCAACGTTATGAATGATTACGACTATTTACTCCATTCTGCTTCTACAACAATGCAACTTTCATCCACGCTTCTTGTTTTTAAAGGCCTGCGTAATGTGGCTATTTGTTCTTATATATTTATATATAGCTGGTTTTGGGGCTTTACGCATACAAATGCACATGTTTCAGTATTACACGTGTATGTCCACTGTTGCATTACTTGTTAAATATCCACTACAAGTGGTGTGTCTAGTGAGTCAATAGTGCGTAATTGAAAATGATAATTAACAGCTTTATTTGTAGCTGAACAGGCACATTATCGCTTAACGTCTTAACGTCTTAATAATGTAACCAGTGCAGTAAAACCAAAGCGAAAGTGACTTAAACTTGCATTCTTTCTACTTACCAGCAGGGGGCGACCCCTCTGGTTGCAAAAAAGTAGTCCGATTGATCCTACTTCTCACTATTAACGTTGTAAATATGATTGTATGGACTCAATTGCTAGTTTCATGTCTTCTCCACTACAGTTTGAAGTTCATTTAGTAAATTAATGTCCCATTTAGAGTCAAATAGAAAGCAGGGTTTGCCTTAAGGCGTGGCTACCTTGTGATGGATCCTCTGATCTACCACAGCTTCACAGTCCAAATATGGTTATTGCCATTCACTGGTTGCAAAAAAAAGTAAGAAAGGCAAAGACAGATGGTCAAAAGGCTGAACTTGAGGCATCATAATCGCTGTCCACAAACTGTTGGGTAACTCCACCACAGTGAAGCCTCAAGTTTGGCATTTGGGGAATTGCCATCTTGGTTTTTGCAACCAGAAGTGAAACAAGAGGGTTGAGTACAAGAAATCTTTTAGGCAACCAAAAAAGTAACAATGTACTTGTTACCAGACGAAAACAAGGACGACTTTCAGACGGGACAACGAGTGAAAGCAACCTGTCAATCACAAGATGGCCCCTCCTTAAAGCCGGCCCTGCTTTATCATCTATTTTACTCTAAATGGCACCAACACCACGCTGTGTTGAACAACCCGAACAGCTGTCTACTGGGCCAAAGTCCTGTGTGTGTCCTGTGTCTGCTTTGTCTACGTCAGTTGTCTAATAAGGATGCAGGTGGGTTTGCATTGGAGTATCAGACACAGAGGAACACTGATCAGGTTAGTTACAGGTTATGTATTAAGTTATGAAACTACAACATGCCAAAATCAATGTAGTTTGGGAACAAATGAATGTCAAATAATGTGTAAAATATGATTGTTGTAAATGCACAAAAAAGAAACTATCCACAATGTGTGATAATAAAAAATTTACCCAAGTTAACTCACATTTTTAATTAGTTTTTCTCTATGATATTATCTGAGTGTGTTCACAAGTCAAATGAACAGGTGGAGACGATGTTATGAGTCTTAATAACAGTGAATGTTATGACAGAAAACAAAAGAAATGGATCCATATGCATATCTGAGGGTTTTGTCCATGAGTTGTTAGCTCGTGCAACAAAGAAACATTTACCCTCGTAACTTTTCAGGTGGTTTCTTTTAAAGTTGAGTATTAATATAGAAGTAAAATAATCTTTGCTATATGTGAAGATTCAGTCGAGTAATGTTCACCGGAGTCAAGCCCCCAGGAAGAGCAGATAACAAAGCAGAAATTAAAAAAATAATATGTATTTTCTTCATAAATGTTCCTTTCCTTGTTGTTACGTTTACTTAAATAAAAGTAAGTGAGTAAATGATCCACCTGAACACCGACAGCTGGACAGCGTATCTATCTTATGTCTCAGTCGGATGAACAAGCAGGAGAAGCACCAGAGGGATGTTGTGTATCTCTCAGAAGACTTATATTGACCAGAAGCTGCGTATATACTCTGGTACTTTAGTGTCACATGACTGCCTCTCTCGTCTGGCTCTTCAATCATGGTGCACTGTTGGTCTCGTAAAGGTGAGCGTCATGGCACTTAGTGGAAATGACGACGTTTTGAAAGAAAGCACCTATCAAATATATTCTCTCACGACAATAAAATTGCTCACAGTAAGAAACTAATTTCCATGGATGTAAAACTATCCCTCTAATTTACCCCAATCATTCCCACCAGTTATGGACACATAGAGAGAATTGCTCTTGCTCGGCACAGTGTGAGTGCTTTTTGCCATTTTTGCTCCTCCCATTGAATTCGCCGCTTGTTATTGCTGCAATAAACATGGACTAGGAGGAAAAAACTCAAAAAGGAACGTGACCAAAGAAAAAGGCAACCAGCAGCCTGTACTCATCCCAGCAGAGTTCAAATACATTTAAAATCCTTTATGAATGTTTCATTTTTGGGATAGGAATGCACTGCTATTTTAAGTGCTATTAGCTAATTGGCAGATCATTAACAACAATTTCAAAGACGTTGAAATCCATTATTTATATTGAAGAACGATCTAAAAATAGTGCACGACAGATATTAGTCATGTCTTTAATATTCTACATGAATAGAACGTTTTTCAGCAAAAGGTACAAAACGCTCTGCAGAAAAATGTCAATATTAATGCGTCTATCTGTGAGCAGCATCTTGTATCTGGTCAAGATGGAGCTACTTTATATACAGTTTTCTAGTCGGGTTGTGGAATTAATGGTATTATTAGGAATATTGTTAAATCTTCAGATTGTAATTACATATTTGGTAATTGTACCTCTCTGGGCCTCCATACCCTTATTTTAATTAAAACAATGTACAAATCCCTCTTGATCACTCATTCGGCTGTTTTCCCATTTCACTAACTGTTTCTATTATATTATGCCAGAACAATATTTAGTAGGAGTTTTATGTCCTAAAAGTTGTAAAATGCACTAATAATCCAGAGTTATTTTTCTTATTTATCTTAGGCAAGGTTAAAGGAAACGCTAGTGTTTCTCTTTTAATCTCTTTTTGATAGAATTTTACTGACTTAGATTCTTTAAAACTAATCACAAACAAACCAAGGTTTAAAAGTCAAAGTCAGCTTTATTTGTCATTTCTTCGATGTGCAAACATACAAAGATCTGAAATTGTGTTTCTCCCCTTGTCCAACATAAAGTGATAAAAGTGATAATAATAATAATAATAATGATAATAAAGTGCAAAACAGATAACAACAAAGAACATGTAGACAACATATAAGTTAAGATACACTTATTTTACTATATTAGTTTATGTTTATGTTTATTCTTATCACTTTTATTGTTACTTATTTATTTACTTGATGTAAACTTATATGATGTTTTTTTGCTCAATACATCTCTATGAATCTAAGTGTTTGCTAATATTGTTCTGTTTCTTTCCAATTTGTGCAATGCAAAAATCACCAAGCCCCTCATATAGGGGGATACTGACACATTATGACACATTATGGTTAAACTGTGTAACATATTAAAATAATCATGATTGCACACACACATATATATATATATATATATATATATATATATATATATATAAAACAAACAAAAAAAAAATATATATATATATATATATATTTCTTTTTTAAATATATATATATACTATTTTTTTTTTTAAGCCAAAAACTGCTGTATTTGTATGTATTGAACACCATAAGTAATATACAAGTGAAATATATGGTTTGGTACATGAGAAAATTCAAATGGCACAAATGCCAAAATGAGCCCAAATGCCCATTTTGGAGACCTGGCCTGAACTCTCTGTACTAAACCCTCTCTAAGTTTGTTCACTTTATCAAAGTCAAACTTTGCAGAGACACTGTTCACATATTGTGTTATGATCTGGATGAGGTTTAGACCTTTCAGCTGCATCATTCCAAAGACATAATCATCCTGAAAGTGCTTTTCTTTCGTAGACAAAACTGAATTTTTGCTGTGTTTAATCATTATCTACTCTTAACCAGTAACATATATACTAATATTTACACTTCTGAACGAAGGCTCACATTGGTTGCCTTTTTTATAACACCAACATTATTGAAATAGCCCTTGTGGTTGCAGAGATGCACCCTTTTTAGTTTGGGTATGTTATTTTGAGCGGAGGCCTACAAAATACGTTGTTTTTTAAAATGAAACACTTCTGCAGTGTTTTTTTTTAGGAGCAAAATGAGAGCAAGTCATTCATTAAAGGGTCATGGGTTTCTCATAAACTTTATTGGACAGTTCCTAAATAGTTTAGAGATTTTTTTCTGCCTCCCTTGAGTCCTTTTGACATTGTATAATGATTCTTCGCCTTTTCTCACAAAGTCCTTTATCATTAATCTCTACAGGATAATTTAATAAAGTGTAGTATTTTAACTTGACTTTCCCCAGAAACAGATATACATTATTTGAACTGTTGAAAAGATGTTTATTGGTCCCAGACGGGGACTTAATAATGACACTGTAGTCCGTATTAACTGCTATAGGGACTCAGAGGGTTTTATCTTGCACAAATACAACAACAGTTCATCGCATGAGATTGAACATATATCTCCGAGCTTCATTCTGACTACACATCTTGGTATTCCCACTTGCCTTTGCTTAATTTGTCATACAATGGCAACACGTGAAAAAAGTGACAAATATATCCGTGCGTGGATCTTAAATTGGATTGAATATTGCAGAGACTTACAAACGTGAGTTTAAGACTACATATGGTGTCTACTTAAATTATTTGAGCCATTTGATGGTCTATCAGTGCAATTAAAAATACAACACAGAAGTATGTCATATCCAATTCACACAATGAGAAAACTCTCAAAGTTCAAAGTTCATGAGAAAAAAGCTTTGCCAAAAAAAAACAACCACGTTCACAGGCCAGAAAAGGCTGAGAAACACTGGTGTGGTGGGTCCACAAAAATGTCATCTTTATTTAATTCTGTTTCTCAACTACCTAGCTAAGTTTTCTCAGGCTAAAAGGGGATTGTGGAAACATTTGGAAATAATATCTGACACTCACTCAATTTCATATTAAAAAAAAACAAAAGTACAAAGGCTCACACTATTAAAAATAGAAATAATATGCAATAAACAGAGATAATACTCAAACAAGTTGTGCGTTAAAGTACCATGTATAGAGATGTTAAGACATCTCTATAGATGTTAAGACATCTCTATACACCGCCTGGCACGCTGCAGCCAAGGACTCCTCGGCCTTTTTTATTTACTTCTAACAGAATATTTTCACACTGTCATATTAGTACTTTTACTGGAAGGATCGGTGCTCCATTAATGAAAATACAATTGATTCAATTGAAATAAAATAAAAATAACAATAAAATAAAAATAAAAATGTTTAAAATTGGGGATAAAATACGTTTTCTTTGTATGTTTGGGTGTAAATACCACCAACTAAGTTCTGTGAAGTCTTTGGTCTGATATTTAGTTGTTTTTTTTCCGAGTTCCAGCAGGAGCCCCCTGAACGCACCACGGTCTCCCGGGTGGTCATGTGACCCAGCGGCGGGCGGGCCATTTCTCAGCTTCTCCTTCGCTCTTGGCACCAATGTCGGAGGTTTTTGTGCCTGGAAGAAATGGACTCTGGAAATGCAGGAATCTGATCGTTCAGAGATCCGACCAGTTGAGTCTGTGAATGGCGCCGAAACAGGACCCTAAACCTAAATTTCAAGAAGGTGGGTAACGTCACGGAGGAGGGTAACGGTTGATGGTCGCCTGGAGGGGGGCGGGTTTGTTGTTGTTGTTGTTGCTGCTGCTGCTGCTGCTGCTGGTCTTGCTCGACAACAGTGGTCTCCAGGGGGGGACACGGAGCCCACATGGCCTTTATTATCCTCCCTCGATATGGAGCGTGTTTTTAAACACACTCTAACTCCACTTGTGTCAAAGCTTCTCGCCTCGAAACGAAGCTGTCGGTGTCAAACGGTCGCGCGCGTGAAGCTAACGGGCAGCTAGCTCGTTGTTTATGCTAATCCTTCATCCAGCTGACAGCTATGGTCGCCGAAACGATGTCAGTCCCGGTTTACGTCAGTTTAAAATGTGTCGAAAGATCCCAGTGGGGCCGAACCAAGTGCTTATACTTGAATATATGTTGTGGTGTGTTGTTTTTAACAATGTTCTCATGTGTTTTCAGGTGAAAGAGTCCTGTGCTTTCATGGGCCATTGCTCTATGAGGCAAAGGTTTGTTTCCACACTAACTTGTATTTTATTACTGGATTAATAACTGCAAAACAAATGTTTATTAATGAGGCAACGAGTGACGCGGACCTGTGTGTGTATGTGTGTGTTTTCTTGTTTTGCTTGTGTTTTAACAGTGTGTAAAGATCAACATAAAGGAGAAACTGATTAAATACTTCATTCATTACAGCGGATGGAACAAAAAGTGAGCATCTTGGTTTGGATATCATTTTGATTTGCTTGCTTTACTAAAGATCCTCTCATGTGAAAATACCATTTGTTTATTCCCACCGTGATGGGAGGTTTCAAGCGTTGGTGTCTCTTTTTGCAGCTGGGATGAATGGGTTCCTGAAAGCAGAGTTCTCAAATATGTGGACAGCAACCTTGCGAAACAAAAAGAGCTTCAAAAGGCCAATCAGTAAGTTTCCCCTTTCTGTGTGCACAAAAGGAGTGAGATGAGAAAAATCACTTCCTGGTGTTTAATATTTTGTAATTCTTCCCTAAATGGCGTCAATATTAACAACATAGCAACATAATTTGCGCTTGTCAATTCAATAGTCAACGCGGATTTAGTAGTAGTTGCTCTACGAGTAGAAATATAGTGCTCTTGACATTATAGTATATGGACAAATGTTAGTAATCGTTTATTTTATCCTCACAAATGATTTTTTTTCTTCCCCAGGGACCATTATGTCGAGGGAAAGATGAGGGGTTTAGCACCAAGCAAGAAGATTGCTGCTGTGCAGCAGAAAAATGTTGATCTGTAAGTGTGCACCTTTGTTTTCCATCTCCTATCACTCAACATATTGTAAACACACACATATATATATATATATATATATATATATATATATATATATATATATATATATATATATTGAATGAAGTATAAAGTACGCGTGTATGTACTGAACATAGTCACTAGAATACATCTGTCACATCACAGCATCCTTATTCACTCACTTCCTCTTTTTTTTCTTGCATCCTAGGAAAGTGAAAAAGGCAAAGCAGAAGAGTGAGTATAACGTTTCTGCACCACATGTTCTGCAAAGGACGTTTTTTCTTTTACTCATCAAAACGATATCAAACAAAGTAGGACAATGAAATGTTCTCAGCCGGTTTGAAATTGCAAAGATGTCCCATTAGTTGTTATTCGAGGATGTTTGTGCGTTACAGCGAGCATTGTGAGTGTTATCTCTAAGAGCCTCCCTCTGATAATGGGAGAAAAACAGGGGGAAAAGTATTTTTGTACTTGGTGACATCAGGTAATACATTTATGATGATGCTACATAAAGCACATTTTCAGAGCGTTAAGTAATTTGTAGGCACGCTGTGAAAACCACCAGGAGGAGTTCTTAGTTTTCAACTTGACGTTGTTTACCTGCTTATCCATCGTGTCTCAGAGCACTCTCCTGTGTTGGGAACTTGTTATGAATCTGCAACAACCTGCCCGACCGTCATTTCTTCATAATCTCCAAGCCGTAATGGGTGTTTTTGTTTTTAGCCCCAGGGCCGGGTGAAGGCACCAGCAGCGGAGAAACGCCGCAGGGACCCCGGAAGAAGAGGGCTCGGGTTGATCCCACTGTGGAGAGTGTACGTATCATCAGTTATTGAGAACCTTGTGGACACACATGACTGATTATACAGATTAAACATAGCATGGCATTTTGTTTATGTATACAGCTTCCACAGGTGTTAACGTATTGGAAACGGAGTGGAAACGTATTGAGAAGTTAGGGTTAAAATGCACTTTTTTATTTGATATTTAGAAAATTTGACCAATGTCCCCTATGGGTCACTGCAGGTACTTATTGTGAGTCTTTGACCACTGAGATAAATATAGTTCGCCACAGAGAGCAAGAAATAGCCCCATGCAGTCAGCTTAAAGATAAGATATTAAAGATAAGACCTGCTGGCAATTTCCAGCAGCAGGAAAGAAGTTTTGGCATACTGGGATATTAGAGTTGATAATAAAACACAACTTATTTATACAAACACCATTTTGCATTCACTA
The DNA here is from genome assembly GCF_009769545.1 of Cyclopterus lumpus. Taxonomy (NCBI): domain Eukaryota; kingdom Metazoa; phylum Chordata; class Actinopteri; order Perciformes; family Cyclopteridae; genus Cyclopterus; species Cyclopterus lumpus. The sequence continues at coordinate 24,017,505 of NC_046968.1, forward strand.
ATATCCGTTGCACCTGTATCTTTTTATAGTCCCAAGATCTTGATATAATTAAGTTATGTTAAAATAAATATAATAATGAAAATATATTAAAATATTAGTATGAAGAAGAAGAAAAAATGAATACCTGCATTTGACATTTTTTGGTGTGACAGAAATGCGAAAGGAGACGCTTTCCTGCTCCCAAACACCCGTCATTATTAATAATCGATAATCAACAATGTGTGTCCAGGAGGAGATGTTCACCAACCGCGTGGAGGTGAAGGTGAAGATTCCTGAAGAGCTGAAACCCTGGCTGGTGGACGACTGGGACCTCATCACCCGACAGAAACAGGTGGGGGTGAAAACACACACAAAAAAAAAAAAAGTTAATGTTTGATTTACCTCAGCGATGACGAGCTGGGGAGGTTCGACATTTTGCTCCGCAGCAAAGAAAACGTCTACAAATTGTTACAGACATCCTGCTTTTAAAATCCACCTGTGACAAAACAAATTCAATGATATGAATCCTTAAATAACAAACATGTGTATACTTAATGATCTTGGACCACTGTGTCAAAATCAGTATCAATCCTGAACCCTTTTATCAAGACAAATGCTTAAATCCTCTCAGAAGGCAGACTGAATCCTTTTCTCATATGATTTGTAGAATAAAATCTGTTGTTGATATGAAATTGGACAAAAAGAAAAAATGGACATTACTGACCAAAATCCTGCCATGAAAACTCTCTTCAATAGGTGGTAGAATCAGATCTGTGCCATGTGGCACAGACGGGACATTTAATTGAGAGTGATATGCTTGAAATGACCTTGAACTTGAGGAACACTGATACTTCCTCAACGCTTGTGACTAAATGAAGGTTTTCTGTCGCTTCCAGTTGTTTCATCTGCCTGCTAAGAAGAATATAGAGACTGTTTTGGAGGATTATGCAAACTATAAGAAATCAAAAGGAAACTCGGACAACAAGTAAGAACAAACACTCTGACTTTCTTCAAATGATGTTCATGTAGTCCTCCCCATCGATGTCCTTCAAGTTTAACTTTGGACCCCAGTGTTCCGTGTTCTTGTGTCTAAGGGACCAATCGGGGACAACAATTGGTCCGGTATTGTGTGAGAGCGCTGCTGCAGGTCCTAGTCCTAGATTAATACTTGGTTAGAAACAATAACAAACAAGCGAAAGGTACAAATAAATGCATTTTATTTTTCTGTAGTGTCCTTTCCATCATGTTGTGGGACTAATAATAACAATCTCAGCCTGTCTGTTGCAGAAATAAGCACTCAGTGGACGCAAAATGACTTGGAAGAATTGCCCGATTACTTTGCCACCTTCGGTTTATACAATTGTTGTCCCTATTATTCACTTTTATTCACAAAAACATTGGAAAATTCGGTTGAAAGTTTTTCTTTACAACTGAATTTTTTTTTTTTAATAACTTATTATCATATTTGCTCAAACGGTCACAATATCCTGAAAGTAGTGCACGAGGCAGCTGCCTCCGCCTCCTCTCGGTGCTCCTAATGTCATTGGTCAGATTCCTCTGCGCCTGGAGACAAACAACCAATCAGAGCAGAGGAGTCTTGTCGATCACTGCTCAAACTGTCAAACTGGGCATCGCTGATTTTAAATATGAATCAATATTCTGTTACTGTATAACCTATTTCCTGCCTCAAATATTTTCAGAAGCATATTTAGAGTACCGTTTAGCATTAAAATGAGAGACTGTGACGCGGACAGTACTTAGTTTGGGCTCGACTGTCACAAATGTTCTCTTTTTCCAGCTAAACAGTCTTTTTAATTCCATAAGGGGCACAAAAAGGATGCAGAGGAAACCGATGTTCTCACAAATGAAACGCCTCGTGTACCGTCGGCTTGAACTTCCTTCCACGAAATGAATAAAAGACAGTTTTGACTCAATCTGGTGCAATTTAACCAGCATGGCACCACTTAAGCACATTATGAACAGTTGCCTCAGACATGATTGGACGAGATATATATTTTAATGGCCATAATTTAAAGTTGTTTTAGCCCATTTACAGCAACTCATACATGCTGTTGGCCATTTTCCTCAGCATGCAACGTTTTTGTAGAAATGTCTTTTCTTCTTCTGGACTACTATTTTATTCATTTCAGTAAGTTAATAGAAAATCGACTTTCTACGGTTGGATTCTTGCTTTAAACACAAAAGCATGCAATGAAAAGCACATCCAGTTTAAGCTGGAAAACAGACAGAAGTGAAAATATTAGTGCATTCAAGTGCTCTCTAACAAATCAGGGGAACTTTTCTTCTCTTTTGTTTTGACTAGTTTTCATAGAGGGAATGAAATTAAATCACATTATTATTATTTTTTCCACAGCACAAAAACCTAACGTTGAAATAAATGCACCCGAGCACGATGCCAGCTTCGATTTGATTTCCTATCTCAAGAACGTTTTTTGAAAACCTGGAAGTCTCCGTTGGAAACCTGTGACTTCCTTCTCTCCCCTCCACTCAGGGAGCACGCGGTGAACGAGGTTGTGTCGGGGATTCGGGAGTACTTCAACGTCATGCTGGGCACTCAGCTGCTTTACAAGTTCGAGAGGCCGCAGTATGCTGAGATCCTGGCTGAACACCCAGACATGCCCATGTCGCAGGTGTACGGAGCGCCACACTTGCTGCGTCTCTTTGGTAGGGGGCCTTGACACACACACACACACACACACACACACACACACACACACACAGGTGAACACTGAACCAACGCAGTGAATTGAGTGAGTGATGGATCGTTTTTCTAACATTGTACAGAGAGTCGAGCACCGACCTCCACGATTAGAAGTGCTTTCAAGTGACCGAATTGGATTCGGCCGTGGCGGTGAATTAAACGTTGACGTTCTTTTAGTTCTCGTCTGTGAAAATGTTCTGCGCAGAACACTGTTCAGGCTTAAACAGACACACACACACACACACACACACACACACAGCCGACTGCCGTTGTTCAGCACTCAGAGTAGATATTGTATTGTTTGACAAATTTATAGAAGCTTTATGCTACTTCCTCTCTAATAGATAAATAAGACTTTTATTTTGAAAAGGTAAAAAGGAACGGTGGTGATAGTTTACAAGTTTTAAAGAATGTATTGTGAACCAAAGCAAAAAAATAAAGGAGTAATTTCACCAGCAGTAAGTTTCATGCGACTTCATATACGGGGATCTGTTACAGCGTTGCTCCACACACGTCTCCTTATGCGTTGCTCCTCACACATTCTCCTATAGCGTTGCTCCTCACACGTCTCCTTATGCGTTGCTCCTCACACATTCTCCTACAGCGTTGCTCCATACACGTCTCCTTATGCGTTGCTCCTCACACATTCTCCTACAGCGTTGCTCCACACACGTCTCCTTATGCGTTGCTCCACACACGTCTCCTTATGCGTTGCTCCTCACACATTCTCCTACAGCGTTGCTCCATACACGTCTCCTTATGCGTTGCTCCTCACACATTCTCCTACAGCGTTGCTCCATACACGTCTCCTTATGCATTGCTCCTCACACATTCTCCTACAGCGTTGCTCCACACACGTCTCCTTATGCGTTGCTCCTCACACATTCTCCTACAGCGTTGCTCCATACATGTCTCCTTATGCGTTGCTCCTCACACATTCTCCTACAGCGTTGCTCCATACACGTCTCCTTATGCGTTGCTCCTCACACATTCTCCTACAGCGTTGCTCCATACACGTCTCCTTATGCGTTGCTCCTCACACATTCTCCTATAGCGTTGCTCCATACACGTCTCCTTATGCGTTGCTCCTCACACATTCTCCTACAGCGTTGCTCCACACACGTCTCCTTATGCGTTGCTCCTCACACATTCTCCTACAGCGTTGCTCCATACATGTCTCCTTATGCGTTGCTCCTCACACATTCTCCTACAGCGTTGCTCCACACATGTCTCCTTATGCGTTGCTCCTCACACATTCTCCTACAGCGTTGCTCCATACATGTCTCCTTATGCGTTGCTCCTCACACATTCTCCTACAGCGTTGCTCCATACATGTCTCCTTATGCGTTGCTCCTCACACATTCTCCTACAGCGTTGCTCCACACATGTCTCCTTATGCGTTACTCCTCACACATTCTCCTACAGCGTTGCTCCATACATGTCTCCTTATGCGTTGCTCCTCACACATTCTCCTACAGCGTTGCTCCATACATGTCTCCTTATGCGTTACTCTCTGGCCAGCGTTTCTGAGATTGGAGTGAGACGAGGAGAAAAGGTGATAAAACATCTTTGATGTTTCGAGTCTTGCAGAAAAGACTCAAGGAGAAGGCTCATCATCATTATTATTATTATTATTATTAATAATAATGAAGTTTGTTTAATAAAATCAAACTGCTCCTCACACGCGTCTCCTTCTGCTCCCCAACAGTTCGCATTGGAGCCATGCTGGCCTACACTCCACTGGACGAGAAGAGTCTGGCTCTGCTGCTCAATTACCTCCAAGATTTCCTCAAGTAAGGTTCAACTCCCACCTCAGCGACTCCATGTCATGTTCAGAAATGTTACATCCACGTTCATATTAGTGCAGCCAGCTGGTTGAAAATGCTCAAAGCATGAAATCAAGTTGTTGTTGTTTTTCACCCTAAAAGTTATTTATTTATAGCTTCAACTGACGTACAGCTCTACAGTTTGGGTTGCTTTTTATTGATTGTGGTTTCACAGATGATGTTCTGTGCATTGTTTTAATTTAGATGTGACATCATTTATCAAAAACACTGCAGACATATATTTACAACAGCATGTAAGAATTGTGCATATTTAAGTCTGTTTTACTCATTCAGGCTAATTGCTTAATTATCTTGAGATTGAGATTTCTTTCACATTCATCTGAAGCACCAGACAAGTAAATTGATTGATGAACACATTATTTTCTTCAATAATTACACTGACGACTTTACTTTACTCAAACCACTTTAATCAATACTGTTAGACCAGAGAGACCACATCAAACATTTGTAGAGAGCCGTGTTAATTCAGTCTGCTCTCCAGGCTGGAATTCACCAAGCTGCATTCATAGTTTATTAAACATTGAGCAAGGCTATCTTGTTATAATGTCTCTAGACACACTGCTGACTAAATATAGTGTGGGGAAAAAGAGTTACCATAGCAATTTTAAGCAAACACAAATAATGTCACTCAACCCCCCACCTAGCCACAGAATAGTCATTTATATGATTTTCTACAGGTTTGTTATTCCATTGAAAAGTAAAAGAAACACACAATTATATGTGTTTCTGTCTCTGTTTTCTAATTGCCCACTCCCCAGTGGATAACTTTGAGTCCTGCAAACTGAATCGTAATTTAATGAGAAACGTGTGTATCTTGTGTTTATCCAGACAAAAGCTCATATTCAACAGAACAAGACTCCTCTCGGGACTCTTAATTTGACAGGTTGGAGGGTTGAGTGATAATCTTCCCTTCTTTTAACGCCTGTTCATCTAAATCCCCTTTGGAGGCCGACAGCCTCACGATCATATCTCATCTAAAGCTTATTTAGTATATTTTAGAGACTTGTTTTGCACATGACAACTGTTGAGGGACAAATATTGCTTCAACTTTTAGCAATAACTAAATGATGTCCCCGCTCCACAATGACAATCAATTTTGACATTTTCTCCAGGTACCTGGTAAAGAATTCATCCACCCTCCTGAGTGCCACTGATTACGAGGTCGCGCCCCCAGAGTACCACCGCAAGGCCGTGTGAAGCCATTCTCCCACCACATGTAAAATAAACATTACTTTTTTCCCCTTCAACTGATCCGCTTCTTCCACAAAGGTCTCAGGAGCTTGTCACAGTTAAGTAAAAAATATAAAGTATTTTTTTGTTGAATCTTTCTCCTATTTTCTCTCTCTTATTTTAAAAAGTCACATACATTTTTATTTTATTTTTTAAATGTCTGTGGACAAGTTACTGTTTCCACAAGCAGCTCTTAGGTGTTTTGTGCATTCCACCCGATAGATATTTGTTACTGTTGCATGTCTGTATTTATTAGTGTTCGTTCTGCCACACGAGGTGCAACTTATTGCTGGATCACATGGTCATCACTCAACAGTTGATGTTTTTGTATCTGTATCTTGTTCATTTGTATCAATTTGTAAAAAAAAAATAATAATGTTTCTACACAATTGACATGGTTTGCTGTGTTTTTCTTATCATAAAATATCTTCTTATATTATAAATATAAATGATTTGTTGTCGTTGTCATCACTGTTCTTCAAGAAGCATTTCGTAAAGAATCACAACTGACGGGGGGGGGGGGTACTTGTTTACCTTTACCAGTAAACAATAGTACACCTTCAGTCGCAAACTAAAAACACATCTTTTTCGACTACCTTGAATAGGGAAGGTAGAGCCGTAGTAGCACTTTGGTAGCACTTAAATGGCTCTTACTGATAGCACTTTGTAGTTTAACTTTATTGAAGAAATTGTACTCGCTTCATTCTTGTTCTGAGTTTGGACTCATGGTTTAATGCACTTATTGTAAGTCGCTTTGGATAAAAGTTTCAGCTAAATGACATGTAATGTAATGTAATTTTACTTAAACAAAGGTTCTCAATACCCGGTGGCTGAAGAATCGCCTGCAGCCTACTGTGAGGGAACAGCAGCTGTGGCAGTGTCTCCATGGTAACGCTGTTGCCATGGAGACAAGGCCAAAAACATAGAGGCAACAAATCCAAATATTTGACTGATTTAAGTAAAATATATATATATATATTCAAACACTAGTGTTAATATGTTTGTTGTATTACCACTTATATGGTAATGTGGCAATTTTCATTAAAACAAATGTTAATTAATTAGTTATATTTCACTAAAGGAGCTAACAGAATGGTGATTAAGTCTAAGGCCCACTGATTAAAGTGTTGCAATATTTATATATATATTTGCAGTATTACTAACAGGATGTCTGTGGAAAAATGCTGCAATACAGTTTCTCTCCATTGAACATAACAATGGAACTATGCACACAATTATGAAAACTTGAATAATAAAATATTGCAGACGGCTAAACTTTTAGCACAATTACATTGTTCTCACTCAAGAAGTTCAAACTCAACCAAGACTGGAAATACCACTTTAGATTCAGGCTACTTATTATCGATCTAGTCGTTCATTGATTGACTCATTGCTTAATATTGTGTGATTAGACATCACAAGGGGGCAGTGTTTCCCCCTTCTTTTGTTTTTATTCTGATGTTTAAACCTGTAGGGAGGAAGGCCTCTTTACTGAAGTAGAAGCATCCGTCCACAATGAAAGTACTTGCATTCAAAACCTTCCGTAAGTAAAAGTATAGGTGTATAAGTATTATCAGCTAAATGTATTCATTATGCAGTAAAATGGTCCCTGACAGTGTTATATAGTCTATATAAAGTCTTTGGATTCATATTATTGATGCATTAATGTGTAGCCTATGTTGCATTTTGCTTTTAATAAGAAAGTCTGAACCAAATTTAGGGATTTTCATTCTGAAGTCTATAAAAACATTTAGATTAAAGCTAAAATATGAGCTAGCGAACACATTTTCTGGTGTAAATTACATATTCGCCCGATCATACTCTGTATTATTCCGTACTGATTTAAAATGGCGGGATGAAACATTTCGAGGACAGGTGACTTGTTCAGACTTCACTCTAACTCTGCATTTGATATATTAGTAATCTCAAGAGTTTTCCAAAAAGATGTACATACTGTAGAGTGAACCGCACATTAATAGTCTCACTATATCTACGCTACACTTCAGGAAGTCTTCTCACAGATGGATACTTTTTAACCCGAGATGTTTATTGAGTAGCCAAGTTTGAGATATTGCAGTTGTTTATCTAAAGTAAATGTAGACACATGAGGCACAATATTACAAGATAGATAAAAGACTGTTTGTGCAGTATAGTTAAGTAAATAGGTTAAATCCATGGTGTTTATATTTAGATGCAGATAGATATAACAGTTTATAAATGCCGATAAGGAAAATTACTACATTTATTTGACAGCTTTAGTAACTTTGTAGACTCAGATTATTTAGACAACATGTAAATGTTTTTTTACTTTTAAAGTAATAATTTGAATGCAAGAAGTTTTACTTGTAACAAAGTATTTCTACACTGTGGTATTACTACGTTTACATAAGAAGAAGTCTGAGTACTTATATTATATTTCTTCCTACAATGCATAATAGTGTTATTGAGTGTTAGGTTCATAACCACCAGGCAGCCAGTGAGTTATGTCATCCGTGACAGGTAAACAGACAGGTAACCAGGTAACAGACAGGTGAGGTAGTTATTAAGATTTTCTTAGCAGGTGAAATGTACATATCAACGTGAAATAGTTTCCACTGAAATAAGGATTCCAGATTGTTTATAGATTCAAATATTTTTGTTCAAGGTGTTTCGGTCTTCAGGTACGCCTGACGTCATGACGGTTTTTCCCTCCTTTGTCCCAGGATGTCTCAAACATCTCCCAACGACGCTTTAGACGGAAGTCCCGCCTTCCCACGTCACCGATTGGCTCAAAAATAACAAAGTCGCGTACGCTTCGGTTTGATTGGTTCCACCGGTCGTCAATCAAAGGGCGAGAAGAAGTTGCGGTTAGGCGTCAGGTGAAACTCGCTCCATGAGGGGAAAAAATAGAAGGGGAAAAGATAAACTTCTCCACAACTTTCCGGGAAGTTTTTTTTTAAATCTTTTTAATGAATTTATTAACCAAAAGAAACTTTTAATACCGGAAACCGACGCGTCACAAGATGAAGAGCCTCAAGTATCGATTGAAAAAGCACGAAGTTACCATCACAGTAAGTTGTCTTTTTTTTTATTATTTTTTTATTTTTTTATATCTGTACCGACTAACGTTACCGTTCGGCGAACATTCCCCGGCTAGTTACCGCGGACACTAATACGTGACGTTGTGCTTTAACACCGGGGAGGTTAATTGTGCGTAAACCCTCGTGCACCCGGACAGCCACGTTAACCGCAGTCTTGTTCCCACGGCTGTGCGTTGAAGGTTGTACGTTGAAGCACCTGCCCCTCCGCCCGAGAGAGAGAGCGGTGGATGCGGCCCGACGCCGTGTCGTCGCTCCGCATCCGTTCGGCTCGGTCACGGTGTGGCCTCAATCCGAAGCAGCACGGACGGTGATGTTATTCACAAAACGTGGCGTGGCGTGGGGTGGCGTGGGGTGGGGCGTGGGGGGGAAGAAAGCTCATCAAATCAGTGCAGCAAAGACCCCCTTCGCCTGCTTGTTATCACACAAATAAACCGAGAGCTGGAGTTTTCAAACGTGCAGCAGGTCTCCAAACAGATGTGAGATGCTTGTGATGTTTTCTAGAGGAAGTTCACTCCAAATGCGTTCAGTTATCAGCTTATTAGGGCTCAAACTTATGCATCTTAATACAACAATAGTGGACGAAGTACTCGCATCTTTGTAATGCCACAGGGTATAAATATACTCTTATGAGTCCAAGTTAAGCATTCAAAAGTACAAAAGTGTTGGCATCCAAAATATACCAAAAGTACTCATTATGCTCGTTAGCCCATTCATTTATAGGTAAATGTTCCAGTTGGTAAAAGTTCAATTGAAGGACCGTGTCCATAATTATACATTACATCATTATTTATTTGTTGATTTTTTTAGATATTTTGAAATAATCCAAATCTGTAAAGTGCCATGTCACTAAATGTATCAAATAAATCTAGTGGAGTAAAAACTACAGTTCATTGCCTCTGAAATACAGTGGGGAAGTACAAAGTAAAATAACAATAAAGATGCTCAAGTTAAGTACAAGTACCTCAAGATGGTTCTAGTACAGTATTGAGTACAATTATAGATTTACTTTCCAACACTAATACAATAGTTAGGATAGAGTTTTTGGTTTACGTTGAAACCGTTTCAGAAAAGGTGTTTGATCATTATGTGGTGCTGTTGAGTAGTATTTGGTTGTACTGAGAGATGTTTCAAATATTTTGGCTACGTCAAATCTGCCAATCATTTTCTGGATTATTCGTTTTTGCTTTTACAATTTTTAAAAATGGTAAAACGTTATAATTTCCCAAACTCAAAGATATGTAGTTCACCATCATATACTGCATGTCAGAGAAAAGAAGCAAATCCTCACATTTGAGAAGCTGAAACCAAAAAGTGTATGACATTTGTGCTTGAAAAACGACTAAAACAATACATCAATTATGATACGGCTCCCTCGTTGATTAATCAGTGAATAATTTCAGTTCAATAATGACCACAAAGTATATTAACGTCTATCTTCAACCAAAATCTGACCTCAATTAAAGTCGGATTTACTGCATGTTATGTGAGACTAAATTGGTTTAGCAAGGTGTGCCTAATAAACTGACAACTGAGTGTACATCTTCTTTCAAAAGAAAGGCAGTTATCCTTCCACAACACACAAAAGACAATATTTAATCGAAACCTCACATCTGTATAGCATGTATTGTGAGGAGCCATCATGGCTCCGTGGATACACCGTGAGTCCCCTCAGGAATGTGACGGTCATTTTGTTGTCAAGATAAGTCTGCGTGAGTTACAGACCAGAGTACTGAATGAATAACACAGTATAATAGCCATCAGGTCTATGCTTCTCAGCTCGAGTAACTGCACAATGGGCCATAATTTTATATTCATTCTTCACTATCCAGCAACAGCCTATGAACTTTGCTCAATAGACAGTCATTACAATTCTGCACAGTTCAACATGCTGTGGGTGTTTGGCACTGCACTCTGTTTTCAGCTCCGAGACATTACCATGAGAAAGGCAGAGGAGCTGTGTGTGTGTGTGTGTGTGTGTGTGTGTGTGTGGTAAACTATCTGGCCCTGTTTAAAAGGGAGAGAGAAAAAGCCCTTTGACAATGAAATGGTGTTTTATCCATGTTGATGGTTGTCTCACTCCGGCCGTCATGGGCAGCCATTTAAAATTCAAACCGTTTTTTTTTTTTTTTTGCCCTGCAGCTTTTTCTGTCCTACTTGTTTTTGAAAGCTTGGGGTAAGCCGTGTTGAGGAAACACCCATGACATTTACGCAGGTCTGTCTTGAGTGATGATTCTAAACAACTCCCATTGCATTCATCTGTGCAGGCAGATATACCCGAGGCAAAACCTTTGGCGGCCCCTGTGGATGACGGTTGTAGTTTTTCCGAGCTCATTTTACTGCAGCAGGGTTTTGACTGTCTGCTCCGTGCGGTCCTGGTTCTCCCGTGCCTCCCTTCCCCTTCAGCAGACCCCTCAATACGGCCCGGGCCTCCAGCAGCGTGCCGTCGGGTGTTTGCTCCCAGCGGGGACCGGCAGAGCCACGAGGCGAAGCTCTCGGAGGAGGAGGAGATGTTGCCGTCGGACGCTGAGCCCAGAGGATCTGGGTCTGTCTGCGCTGGACTGGTCTGAGTTAAAGGATTGTCTGGTGTCTCGTGTGATTTCATCTGATTTCACACAGAATCCAACCAGTGGCACCGATGACAAACATTAAGAATAACTAGAATCTTCTTGCTGATGGAGAGCTAAAGAGGTTTTTGTTGTCATTTGGCCCATAGCACTGACAGCATCACATCGCACTGTAAATGTTTTCAGATGCTTTCCTCATTGCCACACAATGCGCGGGAGGTGAACTCACTCCCAACTTCCTGGTAGGGTGAATAATAATTAAGTAACACATCCGTGTTTCCAAGTGGAGATTTAAAGGAAACTTGCTTTATTTTATTTTAAACAAAAGTTCGTTCTGGCCTTTTCTACTATCTCCTCAAGTAATAATATATGGCTTTTACTTTAATTTTCTTAAACAAACAAGCCCTAAACTGCCTAAAGACTTAGACTTGACATTGTGTGTTTTTTTAAATTTTTTTTTATTGATTTCTGTCATTCATCCGGTTTACCCATCAAATATTGCTGAGAACTTATTTCAGCCAAGGAATGCAAACTGAACCATTTACGGCCGCTGCAAAACAAACTCAGTGACCAGGATACAAAATGCTCTCAATACCAGCTGAAGACTAAAAGCAGGCTAAGGCCGGTAGTTTTGGCTCCAGTTTCAGCCATTCTCTTCTTTAGAAAACAGTTTCTGTTTGTGGTGAGGGATTCAAAGGCTTCGCATAGCGAGCATTATCACCGAAGTTTATAATTACCATTTGTCCTCAATGGAAGGGAAAACAAGGATTTTAATATGTTTTTAAGTTGGACAGAGACATAAATGTATGACTTTTAAGTAATTATCGATGAATTTGTCATTTAAATCTGTTTATTTTCACAAAGAATAAGTAAAGTGTAGATTCCCACAGCCCAAGGTGACTTCCTCAAATCTCTTTGTTTTTTTTGACCGGCACTTTGAAACACGAAGATATTTTGTTTATAAAACAGAGAGCGGCAGCAAATCCTCACATTAGAGAAGTTGGAAGCAGATATTTTGTGCATGTTCTTGTCTCGCAAACGAATCGGTGATTATTAAAACAGACGCTGATGTGTTCGATCCACTTATCGATTAACCACTTAATTAAAAGAGCATTCATTTAGCCATTAAATGGACAGTAACATTCATATTCAACAATCATTAGTTTTTAAATACATGTCAAAGATTTTGGCAATAACGCATGTAATCATTCTATTGATGAAATAAAAGCAGAGTAATGTCTAAATAAGGCAAGATTAAGCCTTCATCTGGTGGATCTAACATTCCACAAATGCCTTAGTTGGCCACAAACCCAGATTTTCTCAAGAAAATATGTTGGAAGAAAATGTTTCAGCTTCAGCAAAACTGTGTGAGAGGAGCAGATAAGAGAGCTCCTGGAGGGAAAATACAAAACTGGATTTCCTGGTTTAGTTTTGACATAAATCTAAGCTGTCACGCAGCTTGTTGTCACAGCAAACATCTGCTCTGTAATATTGAAGAACAATACGTGGCGTTTTGTGCGCATTCCCAAGAGACGGTAAAATCGAGCCGGCTCCTACAACGAAGGAGAGAAACACTGTTGCTTTCATCGATTCTGCATCTCCCACATGCACCTTCAGAGGAAGCTTCATTTATAGCCTTGCCGGAGAAACACCTGGTCCGGCGTTTGCAAAGGCGTGTTGTGTCGTTTCAGAATGTTTTTTTTCTTCTCATTCTCATGAACTTCAACTCTCAAGAGCTTCAGTTGCATTTTGCTCGCAGGAACATGGACAGGCAGTTCTGTCATGAAATGTTCGGCATCGATTTCCTACGCCGTATAGATTCGCTCGGTTTGTGTCCTCCTATTTATTTATTATTCATTTGAAAGTCTGGCTACAAACAAGTGGGATTTGTTAAATTGTTTGCTCATGCACTCTTGGAATACAAGTGTGACCGCTAGTTTGTTTAACTGTCAAATAAAGACATGAAGGGCCCCAAGATAACTTTGTAAAAAGAAATGTTCCCGACACGTTTGTTGGGCCTCGAGGATGCTCGCAATGCATTGTGGGGGTCTAACAAAGAAAGTAAACATAACGTTGGTTACAATAGAACTACACGGGATGCATTTTAATTATTGTTATCCTTTAACGTAGTGGAAGTGTAGTGACATTTGGTGACCAAGTCAGCTAATTTGGGTGGAACATGTGATGATCTGTTGAGAACATATTAATTTGCATAAGATTTATAATTTACCTGTAGATTATCCTTTATTTAAACTCTGCCAGAGTCTTTAAAATGGGCAGAAAAAAACTATTGATATAACGCTGTCATCATCCAACAATATCAGGCCTACGATATATTTATATTGAGCACTGAGTACTCCTGGTTTCATGTTTGGATAAAGGTTGCCACACCCCTTATGAACCGCTGGCATTAGAGTTAATCATCAAAGACATGTTTGAGTGTGTGTTGCTCTCCCTGTGGAGCAAAAAAAAAAATCTGATGATTCTTTAATGCGCACTTTTATCACAGCTGAAATGTTTATTCGATTAATTTAATTGGTCAATTTAACAGAAAATGTATCGTCAAACTTTATTTATGCAGGAATTCCAGCCAATTTTCAGCTGGCAGTTCTCAATTGTGAGGATTTGCTGCTTTTCTATTTCTTACGACATGTGAAAGTTATTATATTTGAGTTTGGGACTGTTAAACGCATAAAACAAGAAATATTTCACGACATGTGGAAATAGCCTAAATCTATATTATCTTTAAGCCTAATAACCGCTTTGCGTGCCAGATGTTTTGTATTAAATTAGACTTTTAATTGATGCTCACACTGCGTCACTTATTGTCTTCAACGAGCAGTTGGAGGCGTCGGTGATTTGTAGTCGCGGCTCACAGTAGCGTTGGTTGTTAGGGGCGACTTCTCCGGCGTCCACATCCATGCTACCTTCTGCTAAATTACTGGTGACGTCGTAAATGGTGCCACTGGTATATTTTGGGGGACACGGAGCTCGTCAGTATTCTTTTGCAAACGCCTCTGATACCGAGTCTGGACACACTTTTTAAAGGACAGATGAAGCCTGCGTTGGTGTCGGGTTGAACCCCCACCATCAATCTATTATGTGTAAAACATTGTTTTTCTAACTTTTTAAACTAAATGTAACAAATAAATACGTAGACATACATCTATTAAACACATTTTTCAAAACTGAAACAGGAATTAAAATTCCAATTTGTAAACCCTACCCCTAACGACCACTTCGTTTTGTGCGAGTCATCAGAAACTGAAACCATCATGAACACAAATGATTTTGTTCCAAGTCCCACTTCCCCGCTATCGCATGATGAGGCTTTTTTAATATGTGTGATCCACTGCAGCCCTTTGGAGAGCTCTGTGATGGTCGACCGCTGCAATTTCAACCCCAGGCGTGTACACTGCCTCAGTTTCCCTGTAAATCCTATTAGAAAAGGACCGCAATAAAGTTGAGGACATACAGTGCGTCCTATCGGCAAGTAGATGTGATTGTTGTCGGACTGCAGCAATGTCTGTGACACAGAGATTCATGTCTCATCCACGTTTTGTTTAAATCGACTTAATTTTAAACATGGATATATTTTAACACGTCTTATCATTTTTTTTCTGCTTTCACATCAGAGAAAATTGCATCTGAACAAGAAGCAGAAGCAGTTTTCTCAAAATTGCAGCGTTATAGAATGATGAGAAGTTTGTTGATATTTATAATAATAATAATAAACACGGGGGGGGGGCTTGCAGTCTGCTGAACCCCTGAGGAATCTTTCCCAAGCCGCTGAGCAGCGTATAAAGCCCTGGGTACCTACTTAACATTATCGAGTAGAAGCCTCCTTCAGCAAGGTTAAGGCTCCAACTTGGTAAGAACACCCAGCAGGCGTTCTTACCCCTCTGCTGGTAGGGGGGGGGGGGGGGTCTGGGATTTTATAAATGGGGGAAAGAAAAAAAATCCTCTTTTACTGCCTCACTTCCAAAGTATGTCTGTTGCTGGCTTTTTGGGCTTGAGTTGGTATAGACTGAAGGTTTCATTTGAGTTAATCCTCGGTCAGATGACAAGGCTTTTTCCAAGTCTTCCTCTGACGAGCGCCTGTCAGACTAAATTGCTGGTCTGCTTTGCTGCCCTGTCAGGAAGATGTTCAAGCTGCACAATGGAGCAAAAGACTGCTGTCACACATGAACACAAGGGCTCACACTGACTGTACCCAGTTGTGTCATTCGAAAAACATTTTCCTATTCATCCGCAACAGTGAACTGTATAGTCAGAAAATGGCTCTTCGTGGCATAGAAGCTATTTAATTTTCTGAAATTGCATTACCCAGAATACTTTTTATCCAGTACTGTTGTCTTTTGTATAACAGTTTTAATCTGTGCTTTTATAAGAGTGTCATTGACTGAAATTGTCTCAGTATGAATTAGACTAACAGTTCAAATTTCTCCTGGTGGCTCATGGAAGCTTCAATGTTAGTTATACACCAAAATAACATAGAAAATGTTCAATATTTTTTTATCTTTTGTAAGAAATTGATATTTTGTGACAGAGGAAAGCTTGTAGAGTGTTTTAAATTGAAAATGGTTCGTCCTCTAGGGAGCATGAATGTGAAGCTTGTTTTACTCTTGACTCAAGGTGTTAACGGGAGTCCAACGGATCGGTCCGTATACGGCTTTTCTTTTATTCCCCACAATAACTGTTTATATTCCTTTTTATTTACTTTGTGATTGGAGCGATAGTGGGAAAGATTCACTGTATTTACGATGTTTCATTCCCTCAGAATGGTTGCGGCGGAAATGGCTTCACTAGATGTGCGTTACTGAAAGCTAACGAAGCCTCTTTTTTTTTTTTTTTTTTTTTGTCTTCAAATTGCTTATGTTTTATTTACTCTGAACAAAACAGCAGGGAGCTACAGAGCCCACGCCTTAGTATAAATAGAGTTTTAATGACATGGCAATCTGGCTGAAACTGTTAATTTAGATCGTTTTGGGATTATTATTTTTTTTTAATACCTATATCGAATTTCATAGCCGTCTGTAGTTCTTGTTGATATCTTGTGAGGAACAGAAGGACCAACGGAAATCTCCATTCTTTCTGTATAATAACCAGTTTTCTTCCTTTTAGTGTTTAGCAGTTTTTCCTGTAATATTTATTTGTTCACGTGGCCATTTTATTTATATTAACTGTTGGAGGCCAACTTTCAGACAGGATCAGTAGAAGTTTGTTTTAGGCTGGACGTTGCGTTGGCTGAAGAGTAGGTGGTAGCGTGACAGTCTGTGTTTTTAGGATTACAGTCTGGCTCCACGGGGGCAGCCATGAGGTCATCCCCAGCAGTGTTCCCATGCTGAGGGGCTCACTCTGTGAAAGACCCCAAGTGTGTGTGTGTGTGTGTGTGTGTGTGTGTGTGTGTGGTGGCAATGCACGTCGGTGTTTGTTTGTGCACCTTGTGTGTTCATCATGTGGCATTACATAGGGGTCCAATGCATTTGCCTGACTGTATATGTGTAATATGAACTGTGTGGGGTTAGTGATGGAGAGATTACCCATGTTGAGGGAGGTTGTCATGTAAGAGTGGCCTGAGCTTCTTGACTGACTTTGGGTGGGCTGCAGCTGATATCAGCACACACACACACACACACACACACACACACACACACACACACACACACACACACACACACACACACACACACACACGTGTATGTATGTACAGTCAGACATGCTGAGCAACAGAAGCACAACGATTCTGCTGATGAGGGACAAACCGCTGTGAAACGGCTCAGACTAAGCCTCATCAAGCTGTGCTGCGTGTGTGGTTGTATTTTTCTGTCTCTCTGCAGATTAGACAGAGTGTTAGAGATCGTTAGAGTGCCTCGGCTTTATCAGAAAGTAGAAGTCAGTAAAGCTTCTTTTTTTTTTGTTGACAAAAGTCACAGTGTGATGGTGGAGCTTTTTTTTTATTTCCACTGTCGATAAACGCAAAGTGCAGCAGGGGGGTTGACTGTTAGGTTGGCTGATCTATAAAGAGGGTGATGTGACCTATGTTAACCTATTTTGAAGAAAGTGGTTTTACAAGGAGACCTGCTCGGCCACAGGGAAGTCCGGGTAGAGCGTTTAACTTATCATCGACGGGGCAAGTCACTACCTGCTCTGTGTCGACCTGATTGTCATCTCTCTCCATGAGTCACGCTGTTGTTGTTTTTTTCAGGAATTTAATACCGCAGTTCAAATTACATTTTCTACAAATACACTTTTTAATTCTTATTACGTAAATGTAATCTTCTCCATATGAGATTTGTCAGATGTGGTGTTGCGGACTATGTTTACAGATGCAGTGTGTTGCATGACTAAAGGCCCCACTTTGTGGCTAAATTTAATTCTTACCACACAGAAAATGTAAGTAGCTTTCAGACGTTGAGCAGCCATTGTTTTAACACATTCCATGAGACTATGGGGAATTTGTTGTGAAGCCTAGTCCATTTGACCAACCCTCCAGGAACATTCCTTGTATTGAGGGTGTGTGATGACTTGCAAGTGCCGGCCAAACAAGCATCAGTACCAGCACGCCCAAAGAGCTCCTCGGTTAACCAAATATGGCCACGGAAGACAAAAGACTCCTGTGGCATTTTCCGTAATGTTGCCTAATTTTTTCTTTTGTAATTTTAAACAGCCCTCAAATCCATTTCAACACTCCCTTAGGCCATATTAACATGAACGTACCACTGTCGCGTGTATAAACACGGGTGGTAGACGCACACATTTCTTTGTCTCTTTCCCCCTTAATGTGTTTTCTCCTGCCGTCTCTCATAGCACTGAAAATGCTAATTTTATTGGTGTGTTTTTTTTTAGCAGTAGCTCTTTTAAAAAATTACCGTGTCAATTTACAGTAGTGTTTCTACATTGGTGATCTAAATGGTTCCCGACAAGCTGATTGGAATTCATTTCATAGCCCCGTGGCTCTCCTCCGTCTGCCCTGCTCTCTTCTTTTGTCTTTTATCTCTAACTTCGTCAGACCAGCTGCAATAATATCAGCCACACCTGCAGCCATCTATCTCCAGCAAAAAGGCCACAACCCCCTGCTTGTTTTTAATTCTCCTGCCGTGGGGCAATATTGTTTCAACGATGGCTATTAAAATGTCGGCTGACATTTTAGAGGAAATTGGTATTTTAACCTGATACGCAACAGGTACAGATCTGTTGCCTTCAAATTGATGTTTGGATGTTTCTAGCTTAATGCTAATGTCCGTGTGTTAACATGCTCACTTTGGCGACGGTAACATGCTGGAGTTTAGCCGGTCTAATGTTCACCATCTTAGTTTCATCTAACATCTAATGTTTATTTATTTATTCTGGGTTCCTTTTTCATTTCCTGTATATGTTTACTGTTAATTGTATTGGCGGTTGTTCTTAGGTTTTCTTATTTGTAATGTTACATGTTCCAAATAAATCTGCTCTAATTATTTTTAGAAACTTCACACCGTTCTTCAATATGCTTTAGAGGTATCCGTGGTACATTATGCTCCTCCAAATCCATTTGGGATAAAGGCAGTAGAGATGAGAAAGCATTAACATAAGAAGGGTTTTGTCCAGATTCAATAATAGACATATCAGATTTCAATTTATAATGAGATCTCACACCAATACTATCATCGTCTTTCTAGAACCGTCTTTCAGAAACTATATTATGGCCTTCTTGTTGGCAGGGGCAAAGTTCACAGGGTTTGGGCAACTGGGAAGCTGATCTCCTGCCCTGGCAGCGGGTGTCGGAAGTAGAAGAACATAACAAGGAAAGGCTTTGCCCTCTGGGTCATAAGTCATCTAAAATGGTGTGACCCAGCAGCTGGACCAACTATTCTCCATTTTTAATCTCCGGGGCAACTCGAGTGACGATATCTTAAAGGGGTCGCCAGGAAACTCCCACTAATCCACTTTACACATGGGATTTTATTGTGTTTTAAACTCAAGTGTCATAAAATAGTTTATCAGTTTTTAAGGCAGCCTGCATTTTCTCTACTTCCTTGGAATCCACCCAACTTTATTGCGAGAAGTATTCAATGCCTTTAGTAATCAGTATTCTTCTCTAATTGGCACTTTTCAGCAAATGAGTCATTCTGATTAAGCGACGGCATGAAACAATTTGTCTCACTGGTGATGATTGAGATGGTTCATAATAGACTCCATTCTGGTGCAATCAGTGAACACAAAGCTGCAGAGAGAATAGACGCATGCGGGCCCCTGAAACGTGATTTTTCTTTTTACGTCTTACAAATGCACACTTAACTTGCCCCAAAATACACATGAGCTTTTTGACTTGTCAAACAAAATGTTCCCCATGTGCGTCCTCACCCTCCTCCCTTTTGCTCACCGCCTGTCAGACACTAGAGGCTCCCTTTTTATCACGTTGTCATATTGTTTTTATTACTAATGCGATGCGAGTTTGAATTTGAAGCCGTTGACTCAGTTGCTGATGTAGGTTACTCTTGAATTTGCCATAACAAATTGTTGGAAGTGCCGGTTCGGCTGATTTGCATAAAAACAAATTGACACCTGGCCAGACCAGAAAAACATAAATCAACCCAACTTTATTCATAAGTAGCATTAGCTTCAAACCCTCTTGCTAACATAAAGCAGTTTGACTACTGAAGTATTGACAAAAGTTGACCTTGTATAGAAAGCATCAACAGTGAAGCTGACCATTGATCACCCTTTCCAGGATACAAATAGACTTTAGTGAATTCAACCTGTTATTCCTCTGAACACCACCAGAGGGCGGATCCGTCTGTCTGTCCTGCTCTATGCAGTCCATACTCTGCCCAGCAAGAGTGGTCCTGTGTTTAGCAGATATGCAGCGAGTGCCTCGTGTACATACCAAACACAGAGCGCCTTTTTCCTCTTGACACCTGGCCTGAACCATCAGCCGGGGGTGTGGCTCGATTCAAGGGGGGGAAGCATGAGTTTACCTGTCCCATAACGGCAGATGGACTGCAAGCATGCCACATCTTGTCACTTTCTCGCACCGCCACGTGTTGATTTACATATTTGTTGACGTCACATGTTCTCCTTCTTTCTGTCGTCCTCCACTTTTTCTGTCTGTCTCTGCCCCCTGAGGTTTCTTTTGGCTTATGCTTAGTATTTAAAAGTGACACGGGTCGTTTCTTTAAACTGATTTCCATTATTTGATTTGTGTGGTATTGGAATTGTTACCTCGTAAAAAAAGAATATACACAGTACATCATTAGTTAATAAATTAAAAAATAAATGTGTGTGTGTATATATATATATATATATATATATATATATATATATATATATATATATATAGCTGTGGTTAGCATCATTATGTCTAAGTACAGAGCGAGGCTGCAGACTCTCACTCGTCTCTCGTTAAACAGGTAATACTGTTTGTGTTGCTTCACTATGTCACGCTGAACACAGGTGGACTGTGCTAAGAGAGGCTAACAGATGTACTCAGTAAAGGTTATCTGCCGTGGTCTGCACCAGTAGTAGGAGGATAAAAATGGCAAGATATGACTTAAATTAGTCAATATTTGCTTCCGATTTTTTACGCATTTTTGTTCAGGACTTGTTTTTCTCCTCTTTTATCTAAGAAGGCACCCCTTAATAGCCAGTATGAACAGAAGGAGTGAGTTCAGCAACCAATGACATAACTTGTCCTTCAGGCAACTTGGGTTTCATCCCTAATTTAAAATACTAATAGATACAGAAATGTAAAGGTCTGTACTCCCAGATAGCTATCCACTTCGCCCCTAAAATGTCAAAGGTTTACATTTCATGACATAACGTCTCTTCACAGACGTCTACTGCGATCGCCCCCATAATCATAATCCTATGAAACCACGCGAGTAACTGCAGTTTGGCATGTGACACCACTATCACTTGACATATTGGCATACAGCTTTATGTTTTGGGCTTGGCTTCGGCCTGTTATCAGATGACCAGTTAGATATTTCCTGCTCGTGATTTCATCCGAGGGGACACGAGAGACCCATTAGTCCGGCCGAGAGAGGCAGGAAACCGAGGTGTTGGAAATAATTAGTCTGGAGACGGTGATGGAAAATCTGAACTGAACATGACAACAGCCTCCCACTGACACCCAGAATAATCTGTGTGGACAGGTAGAAGCCCGAACTGTTTTGTCCTCCAAGGTCACACTGTGTTTAAATATAATCTTTTCGGTAATGTGTTTGTTTCAGTCGCACGCAACAAGGGTTGAATATCGTTTCTGCAACAACATCCCAGTGAACGATGCAATCGGGGAGGACGCTAACAGTTCTAGCCAGTGCGTGTCCTTTTTGCCCCTTAGTGCCAGCATTTGTGCACACATTGAGATTATTACAGATATTGTACGGTAATACTTTACCTGTGCTTCAAAAGATGTAAAGGTTTGTCGGGCCACCACTTTGAAAATGTAAAATGTTTCTAACTCATGGTGCCCAGAAGATGAATCCTGCACACAATGAGGTTTACTTTTTTTTGGGGGGGGTGGGGGTTGAGTGAAATATCTGCACAACTATCAGCATCGATACTTTTGTTTCTGACCAAATATTCACAAAAATCAATGCCATGTCCGTCAACCTCAGCTGTACTTTTGTTTTTGGTGCAAATTAAGAAACGTTAGAATGATAACACACTTAATTGTAACGTTGTGCTGTTCCTACGTGTGAGTTGTCATTGTTAGCATGCAAACGGTGGCATTCAGCCTCACCGAGCCACTAGAATTAGACCGTTTCTCTCTTCTATGTCCTTCTGCTGACCTCTAAGGGAATCCTAATTCTGTGTGTAATCGGTTACACCTCAAATGACGAATCACGATCATTATCTGTGTTATTTGTTCAGCGCATGATCAAATGAAAACCTGCAAAAAAGTCTTATGTCTAATATGACTGATATTTCTTTCTAACTTTGAAATTAATAAAATTACGAATAAAAATGCTACTATATGGTGCAATACTTGGGCTTTGATAATATTCACATGGAACAAAACTTTATATACGTTTTATTTTTTATTTGACCAAATAATTACAAATTTATTTTTTATTTATCTCTAGCTTAAAAACAATCTCTAGAAACAAAAAATCCCCCCCCCCCCCCCCCCCCCCACCCAATATCTTTGATCCCTAACCACACACACACACCTCAGATCAAATGTCGTTGAGCTAAGTTGTTTAAAAATAAACATTTCACATATTCATATGCTTGACTTTGTCGTCACCATTCCAACGTATGAAAGCAGGGACATAACATTGACATCATATTCACGGCGAGATATGAAACTAGATCTTGTCGAGTGGTCTCGTGATCATCTTCCCAGGTCGTAAAGGCTGCAGTCGAGTGATTCAAGTTCAGGTAATTTCACTGCTCTGAGTGAAAAGAAACCACTTTAAGAAGGCACCAACAATACAAATCAGTAAGTGAGTGACTAATGCAGTGGCAACTTAAGTTGCTCACCGCCCTATCATTAACTAGTACCTCGTACATTAACAGATTCGTACACACACACACACACACATGCCCGCGTAAGATATTTACAGGACCAGTATGCTGCGTGGCCAGGTGCCATTTTGGCGCCTTTGTCTCTATGCTAGGCTGAGCAGCTTTCGTAAGTTGACACCTACTTCTTCATATGACATGTCATGCGGAGGAGGTTATTTTGCATGTTTGTGGATATCAGCGCCGCTCTGTTAACGCCAGTCTGGCAGTGGGCAGTAACACGAGGCCACAAGGAGCTGATGCAGTGTGTAAATTAAACCGGTCCTTGGGTTGCTGTCTCTGTACCCCCCCCCTTTTTTTTTATTTCTTTTTTTTACCTAGTAACAGCGAAGCTTGTGTGTTTGCAGTGTTTATTTTAGCGCGAGTGAAGAGGCGGTGCAGTTTTGTTTGGGGCTGCAGTCTCAGGCAGTTGGTTGTAAAAAAGGTTGACATCTAACCTCACTACCGGGGCTTTGGAGCCACGCCACCCTCTTTAGATGGATGGGTTAACAGCAGCTCTTGGGCCGGTAGTGTCCTGTGAAGGGTCAGTGCCAAGAGCACTTCAAATGTGCAAACCATAATCCCCCTCTGACATTAATATTTGGGGTGGGGGGTGGCGATGTAAGCAAGGTCTTTTTGGCTGGCCTTGTTTCATGCTGGCAGTGGTGATAGACGCTAAAGCCATTACTCACAGCGCAGGCATGTCCAGAATGTATTCTTAGCCCCCGTCTTCCTATCAGTCACCACAGAAAGGTTGGAGGGTCAAAATATAAAGAGGTAACCAGTCTACGGCACTGTCTGCACCAACGCTGTTTACCAGGGAGGGGGTGATATTTTAAACCTGGGCGAGCTCACATATTTACCCCCGCTGAGCCTGACCGACCTGCCATTTGGTGGGGGGAAGACGCCGGAGACCACTGATAGAGGAGAGGCAACGAGAGAAGCTCTTTAGTTACAACTTGTGCAGCTTTCGTAGATAAGGAAAAAAACAATTCAGAGAAGAGGAGGAAGAGTATTCCAACAGAAGGAGACTGAGCTGAACAGAAGGTTGGAGGATAAAGGCGATAGAGGGGGAGGCACTTGGGGGAGGCGAGAGGTAGCCAGGCTGAGCTGACTTTACCCCCGAGGAGGAGTTGCAGTTGCCGGCCAGGGCAGGTCCCAGGGCTGGCAGGGCTGGCCCTACTGCTTCTCCACCTCCATTCCTTCCTCCTCTTACTCCTCCTTCTCCTCCCTTTAACAATCCACTAAACTGCTGTGCAGTGATGAACTTACGGGCAGAGCCTGTGAGCAACATAGGAACGCTTAGAAAATCCTGCCAAATAAGCTCCTCTGCCTCGAGAGAGGGAAACTCGACAGGTTGAGCCTCTACGACAGTAGACTGTCGCCCTTCTGTCGTCTCATCCGTTTTTTGTTGTTGCACTCACTGGTTGAGTGCACCGAGAGACTGAGGGGGATTTTTATTTTTTTTGTATACACTTTTCTCTCCGCTTTTGTTTTGTAAACCGTGGAACCGTGGCGGCCTTTTCAGTAGCACGGTGCAAGGACCAGCTCCACTCACCAAAGATGAGCCGCTGGCTGAAATGCACCTCCATGCACTTTGTAGGTATTCATTGGTTTGAGTTGTGGTTGCTGTTGTGTTTAACAATGCTTTTGTCTTCAAATTGAGTTTGCTTAAAGTTGTGATTTAACAAAGTGGCAGTGAAGGAATTATTAAAGGCAAATTGGGAGAATTATCAATTGAGTGGCTCCTTAAATGATTCACAACTGCCGTATATTGTACATGATGTTGTCAAAATGATGTTTGTATAGTTTCATTATGTTCCTATTGTGTAGTTGTAGTGCATTGCTGCTAGTGCTTGTGTTTGAAGCTCAGTTCAGGTTATACCTGTGTTATACTGGTGCTTGTGTGCTCTGTTCCTATTTGACCTCCAGTATAAAACACACTGCTTAAAGAGTGCTTCCCCAAAGCCTTAAGTCTTCTGTTCCCATGCTTTGTAGCTATCACTCATGAGGGGGTGTGGTTAGTGAAACTGCCGCACAGCACATTCTTGGCACATTCTTCTTTAACTCTATTATCTTACTACAAAAGGACAAACTACATAGCCAGTGTGTCATATGCAAATGTCACTGTTGCATTTATTCGTCAGCTGAAAGAACCGGAAACCACATTGTAAGTGTTTTTTTAAATATGTGGTTTCGGTAAATGCTGTCAAACATCCTACATGTCTGAAAGTTCCTCGTCTTCATCGTCAGAATACAGACTGGAACAAATATGATGATCGGCTGATGAAGGCCGTGGAGCGGAGCGAGGTGGACAAGGTGGCCGCCGTCCTCGGCAAGAAGGGCATCATCCCCACCAAGCTCGACGTGGAAGGACGCTCGGCGTGAGTAAACGTAACATCTACAGACGCACACGCATCCATAGTCACTGTGTTACACATACGTAGATGTATCTGGATTCCACTACAACTACAATACCTTTTTTTTTTTTAAATATTCAATTCAAACATTGATGTGGTCTCACAACCACACATTCCCAACCCTGTTTCACAGATAAAGCATCTATTGATGGGAATGTCTTCACAATTGAGTCACTCCTATTACAAAAATGGTTGTATCTCGTGCCTCCCAGTCCCACTCCCCTAAGAAAGAAAAAGAAGATCCCACCCGCTCCCAATATTTCCCGTTACTATGGTGACCCTGTCGAACATTTTCAACCTCAAAACTGCCCCCAGCTGCCCGGCGTATGCATTTGCAGTTGCATATTGTTGTTATGCGTCAATTTATATATCCAGAAATGTCTGTTTTAGTGTCCATCTCACCGGAGGTCATTGTGGGAGTTGGTACAAGAGATGTTTTTGGCCACTGAAGGCGTGACCCCATTGGCTGGAGGCTGTTTATGTCGTCCCCACAGGAAATGGCTCCCTGTAAATTCAGATCAGAGCCACTGTGGTGCTTGCAAGACAAAGTAATACATTTTGCCCCAGCTGCAGGCTATTATCAGGATCTGTAAAGACCGTGTTTTGTTTGGTATAGTCTTTCAGTGGGAGCCTCAGGTTCTGGTTGGTTTTTTTTTTAGCAAAGAGAAGGATTTACACCCTTCACAAGGGTTCATTAGAAAGACTGAAAGATGGGACGGGAAGTAAATGGAAGGAGAAAAGTAGGTCAACTAAAACGTGTAAAAGGAATTGTTTTTGATGTTGCGTGACCACAGATATTTCAGGTATCACACACACACAGACCTTTTTGGTCTGTTATGGCAGAATGGAAAACAATGCATTAAGCTGTAGGTACTTTTCTTTTCTTTTTTATTGCTAGCTGTAACCAGATTCCAACACCAGCATTTTGGGATGCCTGGCGCCCTCTGTTTAATCCTAGATATAGATATAAGTCTTTGGTTTGTGTGCTTCAGGTTTATTTTGATAAAGGCTTTTGTTAAGGCATAAAACTATGGAGCCGCAAATCCCCGCAGCAAAAGGTGCCGAGTATTTTCAGCAGTGTGTGTGTGAAATTGGCACCGTTTGCACAGACCAACGGTTTTATACATGCATGCTTGTAAATAAGCGCAATTACACACACAACCTGATAAATGCCCGGTCTCATAATAAGGTGCTAGAATCTGTCCAAACTAAATTTCCAGTGACTTCAGAGGACTCCGCTCATCATTCGGTGTTCCCCTGCAGGGCGGACGGACCACAGCTAGTTCGCTATAAAATCAACACATTGAACATTTATAGAAACGGGTCACGCTTTCGCTCGTGCAGTCTAGCCCAAACAAAGAGTGAACCACAATCTTAACTCAGCAGGTCTACTTTTAGTTCAGTGGGCCACACACAGACTCGCACGTGTCCACGGCTTTCTGGCCTCCGCAAAAGTTTAGCAGAGGAATTTCTAATGGCGATGTCTTGTAATCATGGACCTCGGTGGGGAAGCTAATTACAGATTGTTAACCCTGATGTGTTTTCTTTTAAAGCAGCATGTCCACTATGCTAGAGGGCTGCGGGGATGACATATTGTTTACGGCCGCCCCCAGACGTCGTTATCGCACTGGTTCCCTCGACAGAAAAGCCAATGGGATATTTCCTTTGGATAATTGCAGAAAAATATCTTGCACGAACGAACACCACTTTTGTGATTTTTGAAGCGAGAGTGCAATGGGCAGAGGTAAAAAGCTCTAAACGAACGGCCCCCCGGTCACATGAGGGCGATGCATACACACCGAGGCTGCGGAGGCAGACCAGTTACCGTGGTGACGTTTTGTAGTCCCATTTAGCCACTGGTTGGCAAGACGCTTAAAAGCTCCAAAGTTCCCGAGAGGGGTATTTACTGACATACCTTATATCTTAGAACAGAATGTTAAAATCCTCTTAAGCTTGTGTGAACCACAGAGCTTATTTCAGACATCTAACCGAAATCCTATTTAAAGAAAAACATTGACTTTGAGACAAGGGCCGAGGGAGTGCAAAAATGCTCACTTGTATCTGGGTTTTAGGACTCCTGCAGCCCTTCTTGCTGTGGTTGATTTTCCGCCAACTCTTGAGAATAATATACAAGTCTTTAGCTCACTAAATGTCTTCAGCTCGCTGACGTTTGTCTGCTGTTTGGAGCTGAAAGCTTATTTTCTGGAAATAGTCTTGCAGAAGTTCATCGTGAGTGACCGCTTTGATAATGCACAGACAGTCACTGATTAAGTGTTAATCAAAATTAAATAATGCGGCTTCAAGAGTTTCCCTAAGATATTATAAATGTTGTTCTCACTGGCACGTAAATGCACCAGAGGATGTGTAGACTTCTTCAAACAATGTGCAGCAATGATCGAGTAGAATTTGAAGCTCCAGCAGCCCCAATATTACAATATTAAGAGACGCACATTATTATACGCTGTATATGGTTCAGCTCCCAGCGTATACTCTCTGGTTTACTCTTCCCCTGTCCACTCTCTAAAAATAGCACCCGTATCCTGTAGACCTGAACACCGCCCAAGGAGCAGGTGTGACGATGAAATGCTATGTGCAAAGCCAGAACCATTACTTAGGGAAAAAATGGTTAGAGGTACATTTTTGTTGAGGTCTCCAGCTGGGTTAGCGGTGTATATCTCCACAATTCAAAACAATTCTTCGTGTTTTGGTCAGTGTCCAACATTTAGCAGTTTCTTGGTGTTTTTTTGGCAGTCTGAGGCCAATCACAACCATTTTAATGGAATCAAGGATCCTCAATTTTAATCTGCCTGTGTTTAGTTTCTTGCATTTAGTCATAATATAGTTGCAAATACATGATTTTCAGTGTTGCACATCTTGGTAGCTGTTTGCAGCGCTCCCCGTCACACAACTTGTCATTCTTTATTCATCTTAAGGTCTAGAGGAAACCCATTACATATGTTTGACTCTGTTCAGAAGCATTCCTCCAGTTATCTTCTGGGAAATGCTGCGGCTCGTGAACTTGGGAGTTCACAATACTTATATCCCCCTAACTTGGATAGGTCTTGTCTACGTCCAGTCTGCCAGGACCCCTCCACTGCTCCCCAGAGCACCCGCATCTCCGGGCCATCAACACGGCTTTTAATACCCGCGGCAGTGTTGAGGTGACAGCCTCGCTGTCTCCTTGGCAGATACCTAAGGGTTAGTGTATAAACAGGCTCATGTGGCTTGGTGGGTGACAGACTGAGATTGGTTTACACACCAGTGCTCTGCAGACCTTCGTGGCTGGTGGCGGCAGTGCTGCTGTGCGTTGAATCAGAGAAGGGGAACAGCAATGTTTCCAGTCAAAAGTGATGATTTAAAGACGTGTTTTCTACTGAACAAGTTCAGTAGAAAACTGCTTGATTGAGTTGACAATTAAACATGAATACAAATTTGACAAGACGATAACGGTTCTTTTTTTCTCTTTTGGCTTAAAAAGTCTCGCTACTTGAGCTCTCCAAGTTCTAGAAAATCATGATAAATAACATTTAGGGCAGTTGTTTATCATTCAGGCCGTTCAAACTAGTCGGTGAACATAGAGGCAACACTCTCATGAACATTGTCTTTGTGTAAATATTCTTAAACTTCAATATAAACACAATTATCCCTCAATTAGAATAGTGCCAGAGGTGTCGCCTTCACGGACCAACTAGAACGTGGGACACAGAAAGCAAAAAGAGAAGACTTTTTTTTTCATGCATGTGTTTTTATATTTTTTTTTACATGGCCGTGCTCGCGTATACAACAGTGAAGCCGATACAGTGGGAACACATTGTTTGTGTAGCTCTTGGTTGCCTTGGAGACGAGACGGACCGTGAGGTTTCTTGTTATTTGCCTCAAGAATGCTGATCTTGCGGATGGCGAGGAGCCAGGCGTCCGTTTGCTGTCCCTCGCTTGTCCTTAAGTTTCAACCCACCCCCCCTTCTCTTTACACCCTATAGCTCTTTTTCACTTGCCCTTATCTACTCCGTGCTCGCTGCTCTTTGCGTTCCTCCGTCAGGTTTCCTCTCTTAATCTTTCCTCCGTCTCTTTTTAAACATTTTTTTTTACAGGTTTCATTTGGCTGCAACGCGAGGACACCTAGAGTGTCTCAACCTCATCCTGGGACACAGTGTTGATGTCACTGCGACTGATGCAACTGGTGAGTTCAGGTTGGATGAAAGCAGCATCCTGTAGCTGTAGTTCGATACTCGGATGTGTTTCTAATATTTTGTCCACCCCCATCACGTCAATGATAGTGGTCCTAATACTAAAAACACCTTGTTTACTTATTCAGTGTGTGACTGCCACATGCACTTACACCTCTAACACCTTCAGGGTTTTTATTTATTTATATATATAAATGTCGTTATGGTGTCGTCGCGCACGGCCGTTCACTGCGTTTACTTAATTAAACCTATATAAACAGTATATCTGTACCGAGTCACGATCATATATTTAGGGCGACTGTGGGTCAGTGGTTAGTAGCTCTTTCTTTCTTTCAATCAGGGGGTTGGTGGTTCAATCCCCGCCCTAGTCGATGTGTCCTTGAGCAAGACACTTAACCCTGAATTGTTCCCTGTA
The DNA here is from genome assembly GCF_009769545.1 of Cyclopterus lumpus. Lineage (NCBI taxonomy): Eukaryota > Metazoa > Chordata > Actinopteri > Perciformes > Cyclopteridae > Cyclopterus > Cyclopterus lumpus. The sequence goes on from NC_046968.1 coordinate 24,047,439, forward strand.
GCTGTGTCTACGGTGTATGAATGTAACATGATTGTAAGTCGCTTTGGATAAAAGCGTCAGCTAAATGACATGTGATGTAATGTAATGTCATTAAGGGCCTCTCGCTGTCAAATTCGCATTTCACGTCCACATTATCACATTTTAAATTAAGGCAGATGAAGTCGCTTGTCACCAAGTTTTTATTGTTTTTAGAAAGAAGATGAGAATTGTGTTATTCTGTGAAGTAGATTAGTCGAAGCGGAGGGCTGCTCGGCATTGTCTTCTTAAATCGGGATGTGAAATGAGGCTGAATAATGAGCTGGAGACGTGAACTGTTCTCATGTCTACTTCCAGAAGCTATTTAGACAAAATGTTCACATAGCAAGGAAAAGATGAATGCAACTAATTATAATTAAGCTATTTGTTGCATTGATAAAGCAGCTTTCTGCCATTTAAAACTTGCCACAATTTAAATCACATCCATTTCAGGGCGCATCTATTGTACGTTGACTAACCGATAAATTATATATATTGGTAAAAAAAAAAAAAAAAAGTTAAATGTCAATACAAATGGAAGTTTATTTTTATACCAGCACCGTGACTCTCAGTGCCTCCATTAGGATTAAAACTCTACGTCTTCGGTTTTTACCAGCTGAGACGAGCTCAGTGCAGCCGCTGACACGTGTACAGTGAACTTTAGTTTTTTAGCATCAGCGGAGCCGCAGAGTGAAGTCTGCTCGTTGCTTGTGACCAACTAATAAGTTTGATTAATGGCACCGACATGAAGCAGTCATGCAACTTTAGCTCTGGCTGGTTTCCCGCAGTGCGGTTGTGGACACACAGGTACCATCTAACAGCGTCATTAAGTGATAATTGCACATTGAGTTTAGCTCTAAAAAATGCACTCAATGCAAACACTTGATTTTGCTTAATATTCTGTTTGCTGCTTTTATTGCTTGCAGGCAAAAATGCTCTTCATCAGGCTTCAAGAAATGGTCATTCTCTGTGTGTGCAGAAACTCTTGCAGGTAAAGTGCATTTGTCCTCCATGTGTTCCTCAAACATTTGTACCTGAATGATATACATTTACTCCTTTTTAGGAAAACGGGCCAAACTACAAAATAAGATTTATTTCTTTTGGCTGTCAGTTTTCTTGCTCCTCATGTTGGTGTGTTGTGCATCGACGCACTCGACTGCATGAACGGCCCTGCTCCCCAGTCACTGGCCAGTCAGAGCAGTTTCCTTCCTTAAATAATTATTGCCAAACGGCTCTGGCAGCTGAGCCCACTCCGTATTGGTCAACAGTCGGCCCTGTTGAGTCACCGTGTCCCGCTGGGGGATTTATGTGTTTACAATCGGGGGGCTATCTCTGCAATATTGTGCTCCTCATAGTGTTGTAGGCCCCCCCCCCCCCCCCCCCCCCCTGCCCCCCACCTCTCTCATGGCAGTGATCTAACTGAGGTCGCGGCTGTTGGCAGGGGGTTGTCAGTGGTGTTGACAAGCCTACCCTCCTGCAAGCCTTCCGTCCATTCTTGGTGCCGTCATCACACCAGACATAGCAGCTGGACGCCAACACCCGCCAACCCCACCACCTCCACTATCTCCCTCGTCAGCCCAAACCCTGAAGGTATAGGATATCCCTCCCCTCACCCCTCCTCCCCTCCATGCTCCACCGTCAGCTCCCATTGCCGGTTCAACCCCCTTTCACCCCCAACCCCCGCCCCCTTCGCTTTGTCATTTGAGCGTGCTGCTAAGTTTTGGCCCTTGTTGCTAGAGAGAGTTGGGTTTTTATAGTGGGGCTCACTGGCAAGCTTACCCAGCAACACCAGGCCCCTGTTGGCATTGAGTCCTCAAGGCCTTCATAGCAGGCCCTCATCACCACAGTGGTACACTCCAACCAGCTGACTGACTGGGTAGAGATGTCACACGCATATCAGCACGACGCCACTTAGCCTAATATGACCTGCCTGCTGTTGCTCTCAGGTTCCACTGCCCAACCAATGGAAATTAATAAGTTTATTCTACACCTATTAAAACATAATTCAACTATTATTTAAAATATGTCCTTAAACCCAGGTATGGATTTGAGGTGAAACAACCAGTGGACTTCCTCAGTTGAAGTAATTGTCAAAATGTGAAATCTTTGTGAATTAAGTCACTTGCTCCCCATCACCGACTTTATTGAGTAGTTTATTGAGATTATTTTGAGTTCTTCAAAGAATTATACTCTTAATACTACTCTTTAGGTAACTTCATTATCCAAAATGTTGAGTTGCCTTCATAAGCTACAGGGAAGAAAGGCGACCGCCAGTTGGTCCTGGTGACTCAACAGCGTCATATCCAGTAACTTGGACTGGCTATAGTGAGAAAATGTATATCGAGGCTACCGTTTATTCATTTGTGCGCATGAGATGTCATTTTGTGGCCTCAGTTTAATTAAATCGCTTCCACGTTTTGGTTCATTCGTGTTGATTCTGTTGTTTTACAGCACAACAGTCCAGTTGGAAATGTGGACCTACAAGGAAGAACAGCTCTGCATGATGCTGGTAAGACTCTACTCTAGTACTGTAGTATAGTGCTTAGTCTACTCTAGTACTGCCTCTACTCTAGTACTGACTACTCTAGTACTGTAGTATAGTGCTTAGTCTACTCTAGTACTGCCTCTACTCTAGTACTGACTACTCTTGTACTGTAGTATAGTGCTTAGTCTACTCTAAAGCTGACTCTACTCTTTTGCAGACTCTACTCTAGTACTTGGTCTACTCTATTCTAGTACTGACTGCACTGACTATCTAGTACTAAGTGTACTCTGCTACTGTGATATACGCTAGTCTTAACTATTTTATTCTACTCTACTGTATTCTTCTTAATTTTAGTAACAACTCTAATCTTCTCTACCCGTCACTACTCTATTCTACTTTATTACGCATTACCTTAGTACCAATTTTACTTAACTCTACGTTATACTACTATTCCTTAATAACAACTCTATTGTATTTTACTGTATCTTAGTAACTACTCCACTTTACTATAGTAACAATCTTACTTGACCTTCTACATTGTCTTAGTAACCGCTTTACTGTACTCTATTCTGTTTAAAATAAAAGAAAACCCTGACGAGCACATGATCAATAATATGAACCGCGTCACATAAACGATTGCAGGAAAGCGAGCGATCTAAAAAGCATCTCCGCGGGCTGAGATGTGTATTTCAGTGATAACTGATTAAATGATTGCCCTCATTTCTACTCTTTTTCTCCACAGTCATGGCCGGCTGCTCCTCAAGCGTGAAACTTCTCTGTGACAGCGGGGCTTCTGTGAATGCCACTGATTTCGTGAGAATAACGTTTTTCACACATTGTGTTGTGATGGTCACTTCTAAGATATCTTTTTGTCCAGTTACCATTGTAGAAAAAGTTGCATTGATTGTCTTTCTCCTTGTCACGAAAGGTTAGTTAGAGCGGCACAAACTGAATTGATTCTTTGGATCTAGAATTGAAAAGTTTGATTTAAAAAACAAAATGTTTAAACCAACGTGGCGCCGTTCAAAGTTTTTGTTTCAACACTCACCTTCTTCATCTCATAACTGTGGTTTTGGATGTACGTGTGTGTGTATTTGTGTTCTCCAGGATGGCAGGACACCTCTGGTGCTGGCAACCCAGATGTGTCATCCACGCATCTGTCACCTGCTGCTGGAGCGAGGGGCTGACATCACCACCCGGGACAAACAAAACAAGTACGAAACATCGCCCCATCACGGTGTTTATCTTTGGTTCGCTTGTTGTCATACAAAGGTTTTAACAATTGGAAGACAGTGTGACAGATGGCGTAGATTATTAACTTAAAACAAGTCACTCTATTTTAATTTCTGTAGATTTCTTTGCAGTGAAAGACTTTCTGACATTAACATTAGGTCACAGAACATACTGTAAATTCTGTGCGAGCCAATAACATAAAAATGAAAAGGACATTTACTGAAATTACTTTGCAGAAACCTCATAGACAAAATCTAGGTTAGCAGGTGATGAATATCAGTAAAAGTAGAAATTTAAATGGACAGAATAATCTTTTTAATGGGAGATGTAGAATATTTCAACAGTAATTAGATGCTCTATATTTTTTGTAGTACATTTGCCCTGCTAACGAGACAAACCAGTTTTCTCTTTATGTTGGTTGGAGGCATAAGAATAAACAGTGCAGTGGTCACAATATCATATATTATATCATTTTTAGATGCATAAAAAATGAACTGCCTCAGCACGTCTTACATTTCTACTTTCAGTTTAGTGTAACGTTTAACGTCACATTAATGTTTTACACGTTTCTGAGCAGCAAAACACAAAGAAAACACAGTTCCTAAAATAATAAACTAGGATGTGGTGACACGAAAAAGACAAATACACTCCGCTCAGCTCCCACAGCTCTGAATCTTTCAGCAGCAGTGGAACTACGTGCACAGTGAATTGTTTTTGGCACCGCGTGTTTGTTGATTTGAGATCCTCGCATTCGGACACAATTGTTGCACGGATGGTTTGTGCGCGCTCTCGCTCACTAACGGTGTTTTGTTGCCGCCCCTCAGGACGGCGCTGATCCTGGGCTGCGAGTACGGCTGTAAGGACGCGGTGGAGGTGTTGCTGAAGAGCGGCACCGACGTGAAGGCCGTGGACGGCTTGGGCCACGATGCGTTTCACTACGCTCGCCTCAGCAAGAACCTGGAGCTCGTTTCGATGGTCAAAAGTTACCTCGACAAAGCCACCAGAGGTCAGACGGCCCGAAACGGCACCTCAGACTAAACATGAAATAATTCTGTTGCAGTTTGTTTGGAATAAATATAAGTAGAGCATAATTAGCATGGCGTTGAAGCTAAGAGCCACCTCACCTTTTTCTTTCAAGAAAATATAATTACATGCTATTTTTAAAGGTGAAAGATTAAAGTTTTAGCTTCATGACACTATTTTAAGTATTAATTCAGTGGTTGTCGGTCTCTCGTTGGCAACAACAGCAAAGTGGCTGCATTTGGGAAAATATGTCAAAACCATAATACAACAAAGCAGGATGCTGTATTACTTTAAACTGTTTTAGATCAGCTATATAATGTAGAATTACGTCATTTGTAGAATGTAAATATTCTGTATAATTTGTATTTTTTAGTCTTTGTCAATATGTGTTTTAACACTTCTCAATTGGAATATCTCACTATATCTTTAGCCATAATCTCGACTTTCACGATTATTCCCTGATTCCGTGTTTCTCTGATATATTTTCTTGCTTTTTGTGCTCGAGTGCATTCCTTTCCTTGCACATGTTTTGAAGAAACACTGTTCTGTAAACACACCTGTTTTATCAAATCTTGATGTGCCTCTGATTTTGCTGTTTTCTGGTTTTGTTCCAGACAAAGAAACCGCGAAGATGGAGCAGTGGAAGCGACAGGTAATCCTGGCTCAGTTCATTAAACCGCAGCTATAGTGAGGAGCAGCCTTTATCCTCCACACTACTATACCCTGACATTTGGTGCGGCAATTTTTTAGGCAGCGCTTTTTATTTTATTTTATTTTTTTCAGATATGGTAAAAGGGAAGGCCATTAAAATGCTAAGACACTTTTAATCCTTTTTAGATTGTGCATTTTCTTCCAGTGGGTCCACACTTCAAAGCATTTTCTTTTTTACTTGCTCACTGCCGCTCAGATGTGCGTGACTGCCATCTAGTGATCATAACTGAGTGTTGTTCTGCACACTTGTATAACCTGTGGTAATGTTATATCTTCAAAACATGGTTGTAAAAAAAGATCCCGTCTCATCCTTAGCATTCAGTGGAGAGATCCGAGGCAGCTGAGGTCAACAGAAGGGATCAGATCATACATGTAAGTGCTGTTTAACTTCAGCCTCCCTATTACACGCACACACACACACACACACACACATACACAGCTTTCCTGACATTTAAGGAGTGTTTGCTTGAATTCACTGCAAACAAAGTCAAATTCAGTCATAAAGATATCCTTATCCATAAAACAGTGAAAACGTAATTGTGTTGGTTGACATTTGTAAGCTTTATTGTTGTATGTGTGGGTGGTTGTTTCAGGACTTGGAGAGGCAGAACGAGACCCTGCAGGAAAGTCTTAGGAAGTACCACCAGGACCAGAGAGCCTTGTTGGATAAAGTCAACGTGCTGCAGCAACAGCTCACACAGGTAAACAACACAACAAGACAACAAGAGCTACTCAGCTAAAGAATAGCTAAGCGGCTAGAGCAACCCTCCAAATAGGCTTGTGTTTTCATTACATCTGAGGGTCTTTAACCAGAGCTCTGGGTGACAAATATAAGCAAAAATATAATAAAAGATAATTTGAGTTGAGCTCTCTTGTCTTAATGTCATCATCCTAATATCAAGGAGCGGGAAATATGTTTCTAAACACAAAGCTGGCTTTGAGATTTGTGATTGCGGATGTAAAATACTGATGACGTACTAGATTGCTCAATTTTAGCTGCCAGAATAATAACGCGGACATTCAATCCAAAGTATGTAGTGGTTTGTTGTTAGCTATTAATCCCTTAATTGACTGTATACATTTTCTTCTGCAGGAAAAGATCACTGTGGAAGACGCTCAAAAAGAGGTAAGAAACTGAAATGATTCACTGGACATTCTGGGCCTCCATTCACAATAGTTTTCTCGGTTACATTTGTTTGAGAGAATCTTATTATCCAGCGGTAGCAGCCACGCGTGCAGCATGGAGACGTCTAAAGTTGCCGCGTGACCTCTGAATCCTAAAAATAAGAGCAAATGAAGGAGGTTGAGGATGTTGGTGTAGTGTTATCGACACAGAACTGTACATGTTGAGGGGAAGAGGAAAGGGAGGTGGCGCAGTCCCACTGTGACGTCATGGCACTTGATAACATGCTGCCAGCAACACACATTCAGGATTCAAGGTCAAGTGCTGTAGCAAGTCAGCGTTGTGTAATTTCCATAAACATAAAGCAACAAAGTATGTTGGTTTTAGTCTGAAAGTCGGGAAAGAAAGATCAACAAAAACAAAAATCTGTGAATCCCACAAACGTCAATGTGTGTGTGTGTGTGTGTGTGTGTTAAGGTGTGTGTGTGTGTGTGTGTGCTGTTGTATGTTTCATTAATGAGGCTCAATCTTCTAGAAGTTGCTGCTTATTAACCGATTGTGTGCAGTGAGATCTGTGAATCAGATGTTACTATCAAAAAACACTATTGCTAAAAGTGAAAACATATTATATTTGCAGCACTTTGGTCAATAGTTTTTCTCCAAACATGTTCATTAAGCCCATTTTAATAATGTTTATAATAATAGTCTTAGAAGCCCTTAACACATGGTGTGGGGCAGATATTTCTTCCTTTTTAAAGATGTAAAATAGACATTTACATTTATTTTTTAGGAGTAAGTATCAATTAAATTGTATATATTCTATTATTCTATTTGATAAAGGATATTATTAAGTGGTATCATTCAGTAATCAGTCATTTATTGATCTTTTGTGTTTCTTCCTCTTGAATCAGAAGGATCAGCTGAAGCTGTTACTGACTTCCAAAGAGAGAGAGGAAGGAGCTCGAGGCCAGGAGACGGTCAAGGTTCAGCTCCGGAGCACTTTGGTCAGTGACTTTATACTTTAATCCCATTTTTACTGTGAGCATTTAATCCTCAACCAAATTAATGCATTGACGATTTTTTAATTTGTTATTATTAATCAGACTTCATACATGTCTTCGGTCTTAAACTGTAATTTACTCTTTTTTGTTTACATTCACTTTCATATTTGAGTGTTGCTGCAAAATACATCAGTGCAGATAAAACAATGTATAGCTAGCAGGCAGTTGCCTTAATTAATTAACAAACTCGTGACCACGATGCTGCCTGGTAAATGCACTATATTATGTAATGTATATTTGTTGTCCTATCTATTGCCGCTGCTGTTATCTGATGTTTTTGTCATGTGTTTGGATGTTGCTATGTGAACCCGTCCTAGTTTATAAAAGGGTTATGATGACTAATCTATAAAGTGTTGAAACTAGAATAAAGGTCTGTACGTTTGTAATGAGTGTTTCTGTGTGTATTCACAGGGGGACTACTCTGGACAGTCCGTTATCAAAGGTAAGCGTCATCTCTTGAATCATAAAGAAACATTTGATACCATTATTTCAACATTCAACACGGTCTGAATGTCATGTTTGTACACCGTTTTTTCTCGTAGGTAAAGAAAACATTTTGGTCAAACAAGCTCACAGCCTGGACTATGAACATGTAAGTTTTTATCTGCGGGACAGTTTTTACACGACTGTCAAATGTCTAAAATACAGTGTTAGTAGTTTGCATTTGTCTGTGTTAACAATGGTCTGCTGACAGGTGGACCTGCATACAAATATATTGTTTTTACAGTATTCAGATCCTGTTTCTCTTTTTTTGAGAGAATTGTAACTGACAAACTTAAATCTGTAAAATTATCAATCAAAGGAAAGGTAGCTGAGGAACCTTTTTTTGTGTGAATGTATTACGAAGCATTTGCCATCTATTCTCTTTGCTCTAATAAATGATAATGACAATTGAAAATGATTTTCCTCATCCTCTGCAACAGCTCCCGAAAGCTGCCATTTCGCGCTCGCTGTCTCGACCTCCAGAGCAGAGTCATCCCGCTGCAGGCTGGGACGTCTCCGGTGAACTGGATGCCCTCCGACGTGAACTTGAGGCGGTCAAGAGAAGACAAGCGGCAGCAGATGAAGAGACGACGCGGCTTCAGACGACCCTGAACCGTAAGAACCGAGAGTGCCAAGAGCTGGTTGTTAGCCGAGACACCATCCAGAAACAGGCCGACCAGCAGATTCAAGAACTGGAGGACGCCCTGGGGGACGTCCAGAAGAGGATGCTGGATTCTGAGGGTAAGGTCAAACAGCTGCAGGCCCATGTCGTCGCTGTTAAGGAGCACTTGGGGGGCCAGGCGACGGAAGAGCTGCGAGCTCAGCTCCAGGACGTCAAGGCCAAGTATGAAGGAGCTTCGGCCGAAGTGTGTCGCGTTCGCAACCGCCTCAAACACAGCGAGAAAGCCTTGGAGGAGTACAAGAGCAGCGAGAGCCAGCTGTCGACGGAGGCAGAAAAGCTGAACCAGGAGCTGGGAGCTGTGACCGCGGACAGAGACGAACTAGCGGAAACCCTTCTGGAAATGGAAACCCACTTAAAGGAGACCTTGACTAAACACGGCAACACGGTGCCAGCCGAGAAGTTTGACAACATGAAAAACCTGCTGAGCAACGCAGTTGACGAGAAGGAACGGCAGATCGCCGAGCTGCGGGAAGACTACGACCGCGTGCTGGAGGAGGTGTCGGAGCTCCATCGGAAGCTGGACAGTCCGTCGTCCCAGGGAGCACCGGGGGCGATGTCCGCCGAGGAGCAACAGAAGATACGGGAAGCCCTCGAAGAGCAGAATGCCTCTTTGAAAAGGAAACTGGCCGACGTGACTGCCAGAAGCCAGGGTCTAATTCAGGAGGTCGAGGAGAGCGAGGAGGAGCGGGATATACTGCGAGAGCAGCTGGATGAGCTCAACAGCAGGATTGACGTCGACTACGTTCCCATGAAGGCGCACGACGACGCCCGGAGGAACATGGTCACGGCGTTGGAGGAGCTGGAGGACAAACTGGTGGAAGCCAGCGAACGTTACGGAAAAGCAGAAGGGCGAGTCCAGCAGCTTCAGTCCGAGAGGCCGGCGCTGCAGGAGAACATCAGCAGTCTGCAAAGCGCCAGCGAGAGACACCTGAGCGAAATGGACGCTCTGAGATCTCAGAATGCCGACCTGGTGAAGAAACGTGAACTTTTGCAGAGGAGATGTGACGACCGGGACAAAGAGTGTGTGCAGCTGACGGCGCAGAGCCAGACTCTGAAGCAGAGCTTGGAGGGAGAGTATGTGCCCAGGCGGCAGCACGAGCAAGTGAAGGTGGAGTTGAGCTCCACCTTGGAGAGCGTTAAAGCCGAGAGGTTGAAGTCGGAGACCAAGGGTAAAGAAAGTAGGGAGGAAGTGAGGAGCGTGAAAGAAAGAAATGAAAAGTTAAAAGAAAAGTTGGAAAAAGTCCAGTTGGAGATGGAAAAAGACTATGTGAGCGTGAAAGACCACCGAGCCATCACGGACGAGTTGAACGCCGCTGTGCTCGAGGCGGAGAAGAGGGCGAGCGAAGTGTCGGGGAATTATGTGTTGGCTCGGGAGGAAACGGCGAAGCTTACCCGAGAACTGGAAGCACAGAAGAAAGAACTCGATACCATACAGGAGGCTATCCAGTCCAAGTTTATTCCACTGACGGCCGCTGAGGAGAAAGACCACTCTCACAGTGCGCAGGTGAAGGAGCTGACGGTCAAGCTGTTGGAGACGCAAGAGAAGTGTAACAGAGAAACGTCTGCAGGGGAGCGCATCAAACGGGAGAACGAGAAACTAAAAGTCGAGATGGAGTCCGTTCAACGGAGACTCGACTCGGCTGTAGTTACCAGTGAAAAGCACAAGAATGTGGAGGAGGAGTTCAAGGGTGAATTTGAGGGATTAACTCAGAAGTTGGTCAAGTTGGAGCAGCAGCACGAGGAGGTAACGCTTCAGAAAGAGGATCTCCGAGAGCAGAACGCCCTCGGCAGCACTCAGATCCAGAATCTCCAGGAGCGTCTGAAATCGGAGTTGACACGGATTGCGACATACGACACGGAGCTTAAAGCGCTCCATGACGCCATGCAGCAAGCCCAGGCCGATTGCAAGAAGGCAAGAGAGGCTCAGCAGGAGGAGGCCCACAGGGTGTGCGCCTTGCAGAAGGAGGTTCAGGAGCGCCGCGGGGATGAGACTTCTCTGCTGCAACAACAAGCCAAGGCCAAGGAAGCCCTGGAGGCTGAGGTCGCAAAGCTTCGTCTGGCTCTCCGCGAAGAGGAGGAGAACGGCGCCCAGAGGGCCGAAGACGTGTCGGCCCTGCAATCGGAGCTCCTTCGGGCCACGCAGGCTCTCGAGGAAACCGACTACAAAGAAGACCAAATGAACCGGCTGACGACGGAGAAGCTGCAGCTGGAGGAGGAGGTCGCCAACCTGAGCAACAAGCTTCTGAGTTTAGCGGAGGAGAGCGACGAGGCCCGTCGGCAGGCGACGCAGGCGAGGGACGGCGAGGGCAGAGCCCGGACAGAGATGGAGGCCGTCCAGGAGAAGGGACGCGCCATCGAGAGAGAAATCGGCCAGCTGAAGGAGCGATACGACAAGTCGCTCACCACCATCTGTGATCTTCAAAAGGGGATTCAGAAATCAGCTCAGCAGACGGAAACCAAAGACAAAAAGGTAACGAAACATGAACACTTTGCTGTTATATTATTTAAACAATGTGTAGGCATGTAGATGCAAAATGTAATTTGTGTCATATGTACATTTTTAAAAGAATCAGATTTGGTTCTGTTTCTAGGGATGACATTTTTTTTCCAGTTTTGTTGACTGGTTGATAAATGGATGAACATTAACGTGTGTGTGTGTGTGCATGTGTGTGTCAGATCACAGAGTTGCTGACGGATGTGGAGCGGTTGAAGCAGGCACTAAACGGTCTGTCTCAGCTGGCGTACACGAGCAGCGCGCCCAATAAGAGACAGACGCTGCACATCGACACACTGCACGGCCAGATCAAGAGCCTCCAGCAACAGCTGGATGTGAGTGGACACGCAGGACATGACATCATCGTGTGCATGTTCTGCTTTTTTATATTCCAGCAACTGTCTTTTTGTTAAAAACACCATCATCTATGCACAGTGATATATACAAAAAATATATATATATCATTATTAAGATAATAAATTACATTTTAATATTTGTACTGCAAAATTTTGGCTTTGCAATCCAAACACTCAGTTTGGATTGTACGCTCAGTGTTTTGGTTTAGAATAAAATATGGAAACTACATTAAGTGATTTTACAGACACCTAGTTTACAATGTAGCAGAGTAGAACAAAAATGCACTAAGAAACACAAATAAGGAACTTCAAGGATTCAAGACCAATTAATACAAGAATAACTGGAAGTGAAATAGTGATGACATTTCCCATTTAAAGTCTTTTACTGGAGGAATATAGATGAAAATACTAATTCAAAATCCATCCAACAAAAGTCATGACGGAAAGCAAAACATCACCAACTGTAGAAGATAAATGTGTGCTGTTGTCATGGTAACATTTCAAGTGTCCAACAACAACCACTGACCACTTTTCTCTTCCGCTCCATCAGGATGCCGAGAGGCAACACAGAGAGGTGGTTTCCATTTACCGGACTCATCTTCTCAGTGCTGCACAGGTGCGTTTCTCTCATTGATCTCCAGCGAGGAGCAGAGTTGTTCATCTCTATGAATGGTCTCCGGTTCTGTTGTTCATTCAGTTCTACATCTATGAGGAGCTTGTTGAGAACAGGAACAATGTAACTTGTTCTGGAGAAGACGTTTATATTTTTTAATAGAATAATAGGCAGACCGATAGCATTTAACGACATTAGTGTCGACCCTCGGTCATTCCCAGCAACACTTTTCTGATTTTGATAGCTAAACTTCGCAGATGTTATTCACGAGTCATAACTTCCTACAATGGCAAAAAAAAGGAAGAAATGGACATAAATTGGGAGCCGCTGCAACAGCTGCAGCGCGGCTCTAGTTAGCACGCGGTCGTCATTTTCGAGAGGCGCAGCAATTCACTGTCTGACACACTGACAGCTCACATTAAAGCAATAAACGGCCACCGCAACCACGGAGAACGATCTGTAGACGACCAGTAAAAGATGTTCTGGAATCAGTTTTATTGATTCGTGGTTTAGCTTTTTGTCCGATCGCGATCAGTCGGCTTTCATTACTTTGTCACCATTCGAGCGAAGAGACGCTTCCTCATATGTTAACACTCGGGTCAAATGTGTGAAGCGGCCATTGGAGACGGTTCGGGAACATGTGATGTTAAGTCCAGTGGGAGCCGGCTGCAAAATCAAAACAAGAAGAAGAAGAAGAAAGAAATAAGAAGTATGACTCGGCCCAAATGATCTAAACATACGAAGGTGTAAATGCACCGCAGCTGGAGCATGAAGCGCCAACATATCTGTGATGTCAGCGAGCGATTGAACGGATTAAGTGAATCTGGTTTCTGTTTCTCTCACAGGGCCACATGGACGAGGACGTGCAGGCCGCCTTACTGCAGATCATCCGCATGAGACAGGAGTTTGTGTGTTAAAGCTTCGAAAACTAAATGCTGCTGCCTGCTGACTCAAATCCACCATTTCCACATCTTCCCCTGCTGTGGCCCCTGTGGGTGCCCTGTGTGTGCGTGTGTGTGTGTGTGTGTGTGTGTGTGCGTCCGCGTGTGTGTTTGTCATTTGGCAACATTTCCAAAACAAGCTTCTTCTAATTATTATAATTTTTTTTTTAGTATGGCTGCACTTTGGTTCCCAAACATCAATGTTGTGGGTAAAAGTGAATGACCGTAGATTAAGATACAAATTATTTCAACTTGCGACTGGAAAACTGTCCTTAAAATGGTTATTTTCTTGTTTGTTTGTTTTTTTTCTTGGAAGAGCGCAAGGAAAAATAATCCGTAGAATCGCTGATCCTGCTTTTGATTCGAAGGTCGCAAAAAAAAAAGTTCAATTGTTTCAAGTGGACCTTAAAGGCAGAATGAAAGAAACAAACCAAGAATCCCTCTTTTTATTATTTATTATGAATCCCTCTTAATCGAAGCTTTCACTCGTGAAACAAACAGCAAGCGACGAATTCTACTCATTGAGCCTTTTTGAAGGGCGGTTTCTCCACGTTACAAGTCTGAACACTGAAATCGGTTAAATTCGCTGTAATTATTCCTCCTGTTGGTTCTGGATACTAAAAGTCAGTCAACACTCACCTGCAGACAGGATGTATATGAGGAGTTCTTGGTGCTCTTCCACCAATAGAGTGTAAGAGACGGAGGCTCTGTGCAAAAACACATTTCAAAGTTTAACCATTGCTGATATATATATATATATATATATATATATATAGTATAATATGTATTCAGTGTGCTACTGTCTTTCAAATGCCCTCTTTTTGTTTGGACATCGCCAAAGAATAAGTACATTTTGCTCTAAAATCTCTTTAAAGACACCCCTCACATGCAGTATGGACAGAAGGATCGATAACGGCATCCAGTAAATGTTTTGTTTTTGTATGCACATGTTGGCAGAATTGTTTTAAGACTGACTTAAAAGAATGAACCTGCCCTTTGACCTTGTTCACGTCGGCTACTTTCTCGAGACGTTCGAGTCTCTCTTTACTCATTTTTTTGTGGCGCAGTTATCGTCTCCTGGAGGTCCAGACTAGCACTCGTGATTGCAGACTCCATCCAAAAAACCTGAAGAGGGTGAATAAATCCAAACCTGGACTCGCCTTCTTTTTTTCTTTCTTTTTTTTTTTGCAATCCGGTAAATATGAATGTAACGACAGCTTTCCGAGTCACGTCGCTCACACAGCTTCAGTCTGGACGTGGCTTGTGCTGGATTTGAGTCGTGGAGGGAGTGGAGTGGAGTGGAGTGGAGGTTGCAGTGGCACGTCGTCCTTTTTGTTGAACCCAGAGTGTCCTCTAGTGGAGAGACTTGGCAGGCCAAGTTGTTAGAAGTTGTAATAATCGGTGTGGCCCATGGTGGGTGGGGGTGGGGGGGGGGGGGGGGGGGGGGGGGGGGGCATATCTGCAAATGTGTTTTTTAAATCTCACGGATAAGGGTGAATATGAAAATGTGAATGTAACACTAAAATGACGGAGCTTTATCGATGAATGTCTCTTGCTTTGCATTACTACATTTATACCACACACCCTTTTTTCATTTTTTATTTTAAGGACAGCACATGTCCCGTATGAAGCTCGATACGAAGCCCCCTCCTCCCGGAGCCACGGCTGCTGCGTTACCCCCCTGAGCCGGCGCTCTGTGACTCTCGATGGTGTCGCGTAGCGGTGGTGTTGTGATTGCTGAGCGAGTCTCTTTATGCCTTTACACTGATATATTTTTCATAGCTTTGTAACTACTTTTAATTACTAGTGTGACAATTCTGATATTCAGCAGGTCTGGAAGTAGAGCGGCACCAACCGCGCTCAGGGTAACATTGACTGTGGTGTGATGCGAATAGAGCCGATCCCTTTTTATTTATGTGCATAAACAAAACTCCGTAACGGTGATTTTCTCTGAAGCACTTCTGTCTTTTACCTTCCAGCTTTAACAAGTTCAAATTCTCTCTCTCTCTCTTGTTTTTATATTTTGGCCAAAAACACGTACACGAACAGATAGTTTAGTAAGCGCCTTCGTGCATTGTTGTCATGCAGAATGTTCTGAATCATTTCTTCCTGCGTTAACATCGACTGTTAATTTGAATCCAGTTAAATCTCTGAACCACGTTACTGTGTACCAGTCTGTGTCTTTGACGATAATCTTTGTGTTTGTGACTCGGTGATACAAAATCAATAAAAGTGCCTAACATAGAAAACCACATTTTTGTCCAGTGTTTGTGTGTTTCCAGACTGTTGGTGGAGGGCCATGATGGTTCATCCAGACCTTCGTGGTCCCGACAACATTTTACTCAATGGATTGTCACTTGTGTACATTCATGGTCCCCAGAAGATGTATTTTAATGACGTTTAATGTAGCGCCGTCATCTGGTCAAACTTTCAACTTATCCAATGTTTTGGTTTATGACCAAATATCTTCGAAGCTTCAGCTGAACTTTGTGTTTCGGGCCAATTATCACGGTGAACATGGAAAACACCTTTTTAATCTGCTAATCAATATGTTCGCATTGTCTCATGTTAGCTGGCTGGCGCTAGCGTTTAGCTGCAGTGCAGCTTCTCAGAGCTGCTGGCAGAAGATAAAATGATGGAGCTTTATTATATTCATTTAGGGAAATTGTCATGTGCAAATTGTCACGTGCAAAGTAGGAAAGAGAGCAAATATAAAATATCAATAAGGTGCAAATTCAAAATATACACAGTCAAAAACAAACACAGGTTGACGGCTGATTATCATTGTTGGTGGGTTGCATGAATATGTCTGAGAAGTGTCAAAGTTATGAGTGTACAATATATCGATTGTGAAGTACAAGGTGGTGTTTATGGTTAATTAATGTCACGCCCCATAAGAGCTGTCTTTCTCTCTTTTTTGCTTCTTACTATAAGAAATGAGAACAATCCTACTGGACATAAACAGTCAGAATAGTTTTATTTTACGAGTTCATTGTTTTTTTTGTCCCAACTGTTTTTTTGGCCGTGGGTTCATTTTGTGGTCGGAGCTGTCAGAAGAATCTGCTAACACAAATATATAAGTGCATTTATGGATATTACAATCAACAATGTTTTACAGTCTTGTTTTCTTACGTTGCCAGACAACTGTCAATCAAATCGGATCAAACGACGATCCGTGGAGGCCGATGGAGTAACCGAGTTTGTTTTCCTGCACTTTGATATTGATAGTTGCTCATTTAGTCATGAATGTTTAACGTTACAGAGAAGAAGGAGAAAAACGAGTGTTCGGGGGCTTTAGGGCGGTCTGTAAATGTGAGCTTTTAGCTCCGCACACTTCCCTCGTGGAGACGGCTCAGTTCATGTGGTTTCACTTTAAGTACAATCAATCCAGGAATGGGAGCGAGTAGCTCTTTGGCACACGGGGCGCTCTCTTTCATCTTCGAGCCCGTGCTTCTATCTATTTATCTGTTGTTGTTTTTTTGTTTTTGTTTCTCTTCACAAGATTTATTTTTCATTAAAGCTCTTTTTTCGAAGATATGTTCACGGCAGGCACAATTCAAAGTACAGTTGAATTGGCCTAAAAATAAGCCCCCCCCCCCTCCCCCACGACCCCCCCCCCCCCCCAAATAATATAAATCATTCCTACAGGCTTCGAGCTGAACTTCTGCTGAAGTCATCCATCCCTCATCCCGTCCTCTGTTCATACAAACGCAACATGCACACACACCCCCTCTAATTGAAACAAGACATGTCCCGGGTTTGATTTTCTTTGAGTAAAGCTCGCTGGTTTCAAATGGCAGCCCCCTCCCCTCCTCTCCTCTCCTCCTTCCTTGGGTTTATGATTCTCTTCTTTTTTTTTTTGCGGTCTGCACTAAATAAGCTGTTCTCAGCAATTATGGCAAATACAATTCAATCTGTTGGTAGATCTCTCTTTAATCTCATTTCCAGGGTCCTAATCAGTCCCATACATCTACTTGCGGCCGCTCGGTTTACCATCGTAACCCCTTTCCCGGCCACAAAGAATCCATCTCTGTAAATATTCGTCATCCCGCGAAGGATCAGAGACTTTTTATTTATGTTGGAACGAGCCCCCGGTTGTCCACCGCATGCCTCACGAGTGGTAGACTGGCGGAGGAAGCAGGTCGGTTGGTTGTATACACACACAAGTCCCTTTGAGCTGTCACAAACGTTTTGTTATCTCAGGCAGATAGTCGGCCACCTCCGCTGCCCCCAGGAGGGCCCCCCCCCCGGAGGAGCCGCGCCGCAAACTGAGAGGCCTTCTTGTGTCTGACGGGAGTTGTGACATCTTATTGTGTTTGACCAACACTCTCTCTCTCTCTCTCTCTCTCTCTCTCTCTCTCTCTCTCTCTCTCTCTCCTCCTCCTCCACGGCCAGATTAGCCTGCTTGGTTCACGGTTGGGGCTTTATTTATTCCACATATTCTTCTTTCTCTGGGCCTACGTTACCCACAATACAGCTGTGTGTGTGTGTGTGTGTGTGTGTGTGTGTGTGTGTGTGTGTGTGTGTGTGTGTGTGTGTGTGTGTGCTAAGTTCAGCTCATGTGACCTCCAGCTGCTATCGCCAGCAAGCTGAGATGAGGTCTGCATAGTGAACTGGCTTCTTTTTAACTCGCACACCTCCAGGTTTCGTTTCATCTTCATCCTCGTAGTCTTCGGCCTCGAACCAACGCTGCCTCGAGTAATTTACAGCTCCCTCTGGATCCACAAAAAAAAGGCTTCATTCACCCTTTTTTTCTTTTCTTCTCCTCATCACCTTGAAACAGACATTGTGCGCACAGTAGATAGCAGTTTCATCATGTTTTTAAACCACAAAGTACTCTTATACTGGAGTAATATCAGACTCTGAGTTTCTGTATGTCTGTGTTTGTGATAATTTAGGACACTTTGTTCAGGAAAATGCACCATGTGAGCACATTTCTGAACTGAAAGTTGATATTCAGTGGGTGCAAATATGCAAGTCATCAAACGACCAAAGAAAAGAAGCTGTTCGTACCCTCTGTTTTCTTTGCCTCCTTCTCCCCGCTGCCTCCTTCCTTCCTGCTGTTTTACCTGTTGTCTGTCATCCTTCCTTCCTGGTTAATTCCACAGGTCAGGTCAGTCAAGAGGTCTGTGCCATATTTGTCTCCCTGGAGTAAATTGCTAACTATTTCTCCGTCACTAATAGGCCATTACTCAGGCGGTGCCGGCCGGCCAGCTTCACCAGGCTACACTTGGGGGCAGCGAACACGAGGCCACGGCCCTCACGAGTCCCCTGAGGAATCGGACCACTCTTGGCTCCGGGCCGAGACAGGCGAGGCCCCTTTAATGTTTTTGCAGAGCTCCGAAGCACTTTGTTGCCTCAATAAAGTTCATTTATGGGATAATAAGGCTCTGGAGGACACATGGTGCTGATTTTGAGTCCAATGGTTTCAGCATGGCTCACATTCCCAAAAAGCAAGCGCTGTCTCTTCCTCCTCTTTCCTGTATTTCGTCTCGTTTCTTTTTCCCTCCCTCCGTTCCTCACCTTTTCGTCTTGCTCCTCTCCTCACGTCCCCCTGAACTCTTTATCCGCCGTCGTTTATTATTCCTCCCCACCCCAACGTTTTGGCATGCGTAACCGTCTGATCCTGGGTTGACCTGGGGTTTGCACACCTGGGAATGAGTAGCAGCGAGGGGGCAGGAGGCCCTCTCATTTCCCAGGATTTATTCCAGAGCTCGGAGAGAGGGGAAAGGCAGTGGGGGTAGATGTAGGGAAGGGAGGCGATCAGAGGAATGAAAACCCTCGAGCCTCAAACCCTGGCAGGAGGATCAAACTTTACATGCCAAGGCTACACCGGAGCCGAGTGCCCCGGACATTTGCTGTATCAAAGGTGTGGAAGTACATGTGTGGGATACATGCGTTAGGCAGATCCCTGCACTCTGAGGATGGTTTTCAGACACACATCGATTAGAACAGGCCCAATCCCTTTGGTTATTGCACATGAGGCTTACGTGAGTGTTTGCCATCTTTCCCCCGAAACCCGGTAAGGACATCGCACACCACCGTATGCTAAATGGTTTCATCTGAGTTCAATGTTTATCTTTTTCCCCTCATTAGTAGTTGGTTAACCACTAATGCTTAGAGTATCTGCTCAGCTTTTCTTCCTCCCTCCATTGACTTAGCAAGAAACAGATGGGGGGGCCCTCAAACCGCCACATCTCCCTCTCCCTCCTGACTGCCAACCCTTCCCACCACTTCTTTCACAATAATCCCTCTCTCTCAAATGGAAAAATAGCCCCGGTTTTGCATGTCTGCTCGTGGCGCGCAACACATGAGACGGTGTATGTGGTTTAATGGGATGAGGCTTTTGGGGTTGCTCGGTGCTTGGAAACATGGCCGAGGGTACCTCTGGCTGCTTCGGTCGTCTTAAAGACGTCGGGGGTTAGGCCCGAGGGGGTGTGAGCTGGAGCTTGTTAGTGCGGTCGGAAAGAAAGAAAAAAGAAAAAAAAGGCCGCGTTCGATTTCCACGATGACGGCGGGGTGAAAAGCGAGTGAGTCTGGAGGACTGACGTTGATTTGATGTTGGCGTTTGGGGGCCGCTACAGTTTCAGTTGCGGTATCGTGGGATGGCGCGTTGGCCGAGGTAGCCAGTTCAGCCGAAACAGACCACTGACGGTGGTGGCTCAGTGATGCAGTGAATACTAACTGTTACACATTACTCCGGCTTAAGATAGTGACAGTGAATGGAGTGGTGGGGGTGTCTGACTTTCTATTTGAGGGAAGCTCCAGCTGTACCTCTCAATAAGAAAGAAAATGAGCCCGTTTCCTTAAGTGTCAAACATTTACTGTAATAATAGCAAAAAGAGCAGCGTGTCACACAGGGGAAGGTGCTTGAAACACTTTAATTTTTAGAAATATATTCAGATTTCTGGCAGAGAGTTGGAATACTAGGGATGCTAACTTTGATCTATTTTAGTTTTTTTTAACCATTAACCGACAAGTTTAACGGAAAACTCTGAAACTAAGTCCACTTACACCACAATACGGTGTATTATTAGTTCAATCCGGCATGTTGTGGCGCCTTCGGGTGCGTACCAAACTATTTCTTTGCAACAGCTGGAAGTCGGACCTGCTCTTGGCTCCAGTTTTGTACTAAACGCACATATCAATTTAAAATTTAAAAGATCAATTTTCATATCAAACTCTCGGGGGAAGAAAAAGCACACGAGTGGTCTTAAAGTCAGCACTTAAGAAAGTGAAGAAAAAAAAACATCCCTTGATAATCAGACCGAAGATTAGTGTTTTGAAGGATTCACAGAAGTTTAGTGTTCTTGAATGCAGCAACAGACTCATTTACAGCGTCCAGCTCTAATTTGCAGCCTCTTGACCCGACATGAATTAGCTCCTCTCTTTGCTTTGTAGTGGCTTGATGATGATGATGATGATGATGATGATGATGAAGTGGTTCAGGGGGTTCATTTCCTCAACAGGGCTGGGATTTCAGTAGCAAGGGAGGTCAAAAGGTCAAACGCTCCAAGCCTTCTCCCCCTGCCTCGGCCCGCGGGTTCAGTTGCTGAGTTATCGCGGATCGTAGATATTAACTCAGCCTGACTTCAAATCGACTCCATCGGCGGATGGTTGAGAGCTGAACGCGTCACACGGCGGCCGTATTGTCACGCCGTCTCATTAATCTCATTAAAAGGAAACAATTTTTATATTTGGGCGGGAGTTCACGAGATGTAAACAGGCTGGAAAAAAAACGGGCACATCTGTATTCATTCTTTCCCCCTTTCTTCCACATTTGGTAATCTTTAGTCGACATGGCTCAGAATCAAGAACTCTCCGGGGGTATATATATATATATATTTTTTTTTTTACCAAATAAATGTTTAAATCATCTGCTGTGGAGGTTGAAAGGAAAACCACGTTTTGATTGGAATTGATCAAGTTGAAAGCATGTTCCTTTAAAAATAATAAGCCCGTATTCGTGCGCCTTTAATATATATACTGTGTATAGCCTTCATATAGTATCATGTTCAAAGTGCTTTGACGTTTTCCAGCGGTGGAAAGTATACAACTACATATTTATGGTAGGTACCTACCATAAATATGTCCATGGTAGGTTACTTCATACTTGTGCTCCACTAAATTTGACTTCACTGCATTCATTTGACAGTTTTATTACTTTGCAGATTAAGATATGACATGCAGCCGGTGTATAAAACACAATGCAGTGTTATAGAATAAGCTGTCCGTCTGATTATAAAGTAAAACAACCAATACGGGTACCACTTTCTAACAAGTGCACTTATGATGGCTTTATAAATACACAGTAAATGATTCCTTAACGTTGCCTTTATTAGTGGTCAGGTTGTAAGACGGAGTACTTTTGATACCTAAAGTACATTTTGCAGATGATACTTACATACTTTTACTAATGTAAGAATTTGGTTAACTACCTTGTACTTGCAAGTGAGTATTTGTACACTGTTACTTGTACTTTAGTTAAAGATCTGTGTCCTTCTTCCCCCGAGAAGTTTGGAGTCTTAGTTGATTCAAGCTTTGAAGTGTCTACGTCTTTTTTTAATTCATGTTGCAGCTCAGACATTTTTCATAATGTGCGTCCCCTTTTGTCTTTGTTTACGTATAATTAGTAAACAAATTAAATGTGTTTCTTGTTGATTATGCACCTGCAGCAGTCGACCAAACACACAAACCAGCTTTTATACTTTTCTCTAAAGACTATCCTTAAAAGAATTTAAATAAAATAACTCCCAAAAAATTTAATAAATGCAACTCTAATTGGTTGTTGTGATGTTCTCCGCGCACAGTCAATGGCGGCCTTCTTTTAATCACCCCCCCCCCCCCCCCCCCCCCCTCATAACGTCCTCCCCCGCTGTGCAGTAACTCCATTTAATTGCAGCCCTTTTTTCTTCTTCCCCTCATTAGACGTTTAAACACAGAGTCGTCTTCAGACGCTCTGATCTCAGGCGCGTTGGGCGATGACTGAACTCTTTGTGTCTTTGATGCAAATTCACAATGATTGGACATTTCCGGCATTCCGGTTTTTAATCTCATGGGGAGTGCTCCTGTTCACCTGATCGGGGTGATTTGGCTTTGACGAGCTGCTGTGTGTGTGTGTGTGTGTGTGTGTGTGTGTGTGTGTGTGTGTGTGTGTGTGTGTGTGTGTGTGTGTGTGTGTGTGTGTGTGTGTGTGTGTGTGTGTGTGTGTGTGTGTGTGTGTGTGTGTGTGTGTGTGTGTGTGTGTGTGTGTGTGTGTGTGTGTGTGTGTGAATACATCCATGCGAGGTGTGTGTGTGTGTGTGAATACATCCATGCGAGGTGTGTGTGTGTGAATACATCCATGCGAGGTGTGTGTGTGTGAATACATCCATGCGAGGTGTGTGTGTGTGAATACATCCATGCGAGGTGTATGTGTGAGAATACATCCATGCGAGGTGTGTGAATACATCCATGCAAGATGTGCATGCGCGTGTGTGTGTGTGTGTGTGAGTGAGTGTGTGTGAGAGAGAGAGGGAGAGAGAATACATACATGTGTGTGTGTATGTAAGAGAGAGAATACATCCATGCGAGATGTGCATGCGCGCGCGTGCGCGTAAGTGTGAGAGAGAATACATCTATGTGCGTGTGTGTGTGTATGTGAGAGAGAGAACATCCATGCGAGATGTGCATGCGTGTGTGTGTGTGTCAGAGTGAGAGAGAGAGAGAGAGAGCGAATACATCCATGCGAGATGTGCGTGTGAGAGAGAGAATAGTACCATACGTGTGTGTGTGTGAGAGAATACATCCATGCGAGATGTGCATGCGTGGGGGTGTGTGTGAGAGAGAGAGAGAGCGAACGAATACATCCATGCGAGATGTGCATGTGCGTGTGTGTGTGTGGGTGTGTGTGAGAGAAAGAATACATCCTTGTGTGTGTGTGTTTAAGCATGCAGGCTTCTCACAAAACTGACTTTCTTGGCTAGACTTCAGAGAGCGCTTTCCCTTGGCAAGATATCTTGCCCTTGGCGAGACCAAAGGGAAATATTTATAAATCATCCGCACAACAAATATTGAATTTGACCCGCGAGGTCAAAGCCATTCGGATGGACACCCTTGCCAGAAATGTGCAAACACACCTCCAAGTCCGCCTGCTGATCCACCAGCGCGACCCTGGAACCACATCTCTGACCCACTTATAGGTCTCTCTCACACACACACACACACACACACACACACACACACCATTCGGACCTACTAACACCAGCATGCTCTCTCTAGATGTGAACCGCTGCTTGTTGGAAGATCAAATGTAAACATCTGGTACTTGAGCCCTGAAACCACTTCCAGCAGACGTCCTCCACCACGCGGCAGCATCTGCTTTGTGTTGTCTGACCCGTTTTGGTTCGATTTGTCACTTTGTGTGTAAGTTCCACTTGAGACGAGCATGAAATTCAACTTTTAACATGTTGGAGATGACTTTATATTCATCGAGGCGGAGAGAAAGAATCCCGT
This sequence comes from Cyclopterus lumpus, assembly GCF_009769545.1. NCBI lineage: Eukaryota > Metazoa > Chordata > Actinopteri > Perciformes > Cyclopteridae > Cyclopterus > Cyclopterus lumpus. The sequence goes on from NC_046968.1 coordinate 24,071,153, forward strand.
GTGCTCAGGGTTGTAACTGCAGAGTCAACAATAGATTAAAAAAAGCCCCCCGTGGTTTACTTCAGGCACACCTGCACACATACTTTATATTCCCCTTTATCTGTTTCGTTGAAGCCGCCCCTCAAAAAAAAAAAAAAACTTCTAAGGGTTTTTCCCCAAAATATATTGGAATTGAGTATTTTTTTTTTTTTCAAGGTGTAAGCGAGCATGACTGATTTCTCTAAGCTGTCAGTCATGAAATGAGGAACTAGACTTCAAGCCATTTTGGGGTGTGGAGACCTAGAGGTGTTCAGGTCGACTTTAGGGTCATCCATAACTTCTTTATAAAGAGATGGAAGTCACTTATGAGATGGAATATGTTGCTTTGTATTGACAAACAGAGATTGTCTCTTTACTCATCGAGTGTGTTTGCGTAGACTAAAACCTGAGCATTAATACTACTTGTGTCCAAGTATCCAGTTTATGTATTCAGCGTACACAGTGAGCGTAAACACACTAACTGAGAATTGCTGCAGAATATTCCTGAAAAATAAGCTTGTTTCATATTTAAATTTCTGTATTGGCAGTAAACACGGTATTTTATTTATTTTTAAATGATGATGATGATGAGGAGGAGGAAGAGGTTCAGTACACCTGATCAATGTTCATGAATCAGATGGAGACGCCTTCAGTCACCAGCTGAAGGCGTTCGGCGAGCTTCATAATGCTGCAACCTGAACACCATCTTCTATTTTCACCCTATGGAGACAAACTCTTGACACACAGTTATAGCTGGTGAGTCACAGACACGTGCACGGGAAGGACTCACAGACACGTGCACGGGAAGGACTCACAGACACGTGCACGGTAAGGACTCACAGGCACGTGCACGGTAAGGACTCACAGACACGTGCACGGGAAGGACTCACAGACACGTGCACGGGAAGGACTCACAGACACGTGCACGGTAAGGACTCACAGACACGTGCACGGTAAGGACTCACAGACACGTGCACGGGAAGGACTCACAGACATGTGAACGGGAAGGACTCACAGACATGTGCACAGTAAGGACTCACACATGCACGGTAAGGACTCACAGACACGTGCACGGTAGGGACTCACAGACACGTGCACGGTAGGGACTCACAGACACGTGCACGGTAAGGACTCACAGACACGTGCACGGGAAGGACTCACAGACATGTGAACGGGAAGGACTCACAGACATGTGCACAGTAAGGACTCACACATGCACGGTAAGGACTCACAGACACGTGCACGGTAGGGACTCACAGACACGTGCACGGTAGGGACTCACAGACACGTGCACGGTAAGGACTCACAGACACGTGCACGGTAAGGACTCACAGGCACGTGCACAGTAAGGACTCTCACACATGCACGGTAAGGACTCACAGACACGTGCACGGGAAGGACTCACAGACACGTGCACAGTAAGGACTCTCACACATGCACGGTAAGGACTCACAGACACGTGCACGGTAGGGACTCACAGACACGTGCACGGTAAGGACTCAGAGACACGTGCACGGTAAGGACTCAGAGACACGTGCACGGTAAGGACTCAGAGACGTGCACGGTAAGGACTCACAGACACGTGCACGGTAAGGACTCACAGACACGTGCACGGTAAGGACTCACAGACACGTGCACGGTAAGGACTCACAGACACGTGCACGGTAAGGACTCACAGGCGGGTGCATGTGTGGCTTGACGAGGCCGTCCGGTTAACGTGGGAGGAATCGTTCTGCACTCGAGGGTGTATCGCCGTCTGCATGGACTCTGACCTGTTTGAGTTATAATTTTATTGCTTTCAGTGAAATAGTGGAGTGAATATTTTAAGATTACACTACGTGGGACAACACAGGGAACACATTTCAACAATATAAACAGCACGAGCTCAGAGAAGTAGTCTCAAACTTTCTTTTGTATTTATTGTCATAACTAGCTTGAGGACTTTACATGAACCGTCCAATCAGGGCTCATGAATGTGCCGACACTGATGAGTTTGTTTTAAATTCTACAATTTATTACAACGTTTTGAAAGATACTTAATACGTCATGTTGAATATTGAAGTACCACCAAAAAATAGTTTTTAAATGCCATACGAAAAATATAGATCTGGCAACTTGTGACATTGTCAAAACTTTGAAACTGCTTAAAGGAACATTAACAGTTTTAACTTAAGTTCAGTTGCTCAATATTTCAAGGCAATAACACCAAACTGGTCTCATTCATGAGTAAAATACATGTGACATATTTGAAACCTTCAGTAATGTTTATTATTGTTTGTATTTATGTTTCAGAACTGAAGTTTAAATTTTCAAATGGTGGGGAACTGTGAACCTTGAATGTTTGAATTGCATTTTGTTGTTGTTGTTTTTTGCACAAGGAATGCAGCGTTTAAGTCGTTGTGTTGTTTTCTGTGCTCTTGTGTTCCAAATTTGACGGTGACAGTGAGGAGAAAGTGGCGACTCGAGGGCTTAAATTTAAACCTCTCCACAATCTAAATCCACATTCAACGAACCGTGTAGTAAAAAGTGGCACATTTAAGTCGATTAACTCCACATATGTGGGTTGAGTTTTGTGTTTTTGGTGAGTTATGGCCATGTGCTTTTTGTAGATATTGTATTGTAGCTGCAGCATCAGTCTGAACCAGCAGAGGGCAGCATATCCCCGTCTGTTCAGTGCTGGATGGAGGCGAGATCCCCTTCTTTTTTTTTAAAGCAACACAATGAGCGGACTGACTTCATAAGGGTGTCGCGCCCCTCAGAAAAGCGTTTAATGTGAGTGAGTCGAGACCAAGGGAAACATCACCCGTCAGTGCTGCTGTAGGCACTAACCCCCCCCCCCCCCCCCCCCCCTCATTTATTTATCACATTTTTCATAGATTTCATCATCTTTGTGCAACGCATCCTGCTTCTTGCATGAGTGCCGTTTCAAAATCCATGACTCTTTGCTTAACTTCACACATTCTTTCAGATGACGTTTTTTTTTTTAAAGGCTTCAGACAGAGATCAGACAGCATGAGGATGATACAGACGTGCGCGCGGAGGGTGAACATAACAAGGCCACCTCTGTGACGAATTCAGTGAAAAATGCGATTACTGGCTACAGGAAGGAGAGGAGAGGTGCTGTGGGTAGAATGAAAAAGAGGTAGTCGCCGAAGAGAGAGAGCGAGAGAGAGAGAAAATGAAAAGCGAGTTCTTGTTATTGCAGCCTGTCAGAGGACCTGGCTGACCTCTGACCTCTCTGCCAGCAGCATGAGGAAGTGGTTAGACAGACTCATAACAAGACCGCGGTGCAGCTGAGTACTGAGAACCCGAGGCCGTGGGGGAAAGAGAAGTGCACGCTCCCCTTTAGCGAGTGAGTCTTTGTTGTTTCTGCACGGCACTTCCGGCCACAACTTTTGCACCTTCTCGTGTCTCACAAAATAGTCCCGCTTGTCTTAACGACGACCTGGGGCACGTTCTCTGTGTGTGTGTGTGTGTGTGTGTGTGTGTGTGTGTCGGCCGAAAAGAAGAGCGGGGTTCTCCTGTCTGAGACGAAGCGGCCCTTGCCCCCCCCCCCCCCCCCCTCCATTAATTCAACCGCTCTCCGCTGACCACGTGGGCGAAGTGCGGATGGATACACCGGGCTGCCGCTCCACTGCACTCTGGCAGTTTCACGCTCATAAAGGCAGTCAGGGCTCAGTGGAAGCACACTCATCGTTGAACTCCAGCCCTTCAAATCCCTCCATGTTGTTGTACCAAAGTCTCTCTCTTGCTCTCTGCACACGCGCACGCGCACTCGGCAGTCTGGAGGGAGCATGCCAGATGTCAGTCTTGGAGCAATTAAACCGGTTGTTATGATGAAAGAATTTATTTGCCATTTGTTTCTCCTGCTCAGGTCTAATTGAGTGATTGAGATCTTAATTAGATTGGCTCTCTTTTTTTTTCACCACCTTTTTGTTTCGCAGCCTCCTTTTTTTTAATCCCTCGTTTGTATTTGAACTCTCAGCTGTTGGAAGTTATTTATACCTCCTGTGTTTAAAGACTTCTGTGCAAAAGCAGCTAATTACTGTAAAACCACTCCAGTTGCCGGACTACTTTTTTTTTTCTTCTTGTATTTTTAAATGTCTGAATGTACTTTTAACTTTCTGGACTTTTAACATTTATTTGAATTCGTATTAATGCAGAGACTATCAGTATTTGTACAGCAACACTGGCTCACGCAGGCTAACTGTATGTGAATGGTGTCACCGACCCACAGACACTTATCACCAGAGTTATCACCAGTTCCTCTCACCTTCTTTCATGTTTTGGTTTTCCGGCCTGCGACTTCACTCTCGGTTCAGTTTCACAGCTCTTAACCCGTTCTTATCTGATGGTAAACCTGCCCGGCAATAAACGGCAGGCAGACAAAGTCAGCAAGTTAAGAGATTGTGATCATTTCAAGTACTTCTGTGACGATCATCCATATTTATTTATATGTATTTTCATCAGAAAACGTGACTTCAAATGTAGACTAATGATGCTCAGTAGTTAATGGATGTGAAAACAAGTTCTCCATGTAGACTAAAAAGCTGATATATATATCAGTGTTGTGTTTGCACTGCCCCCAGGCGGCAAAACAAATCAGCTGTTGTCTAAGTTCAGTAAGAACTAACTAAGTTATTTATATAGTTGTTAAACTTTTTAATTCTATTGAGACCTTTTCAATATTTTAAATGTACAGTAGAACGCAATGTTTTTCAGTTAGATGGTGGGAATCTCCATCTGTGACAACGAGTCATATTGTGTGTGGATCACGCCTAAGATCCTTATGAATCTGTTCTCTAGAAATAGAAACATTTCCCCGAAGTTAACTAGTGGAAGGGTTGAATAGTGACTCTTTTTTTCTTGACCTAAATCCGTCCATCTGTGAATCGTGAGGGACCCTGGATAGGAGACGCCATCCTGTTACACATCAGTCTAAAACAGGTTACAGCACCGGGAAGGGGGGGGGGGGGGGGGGTCAAAGGTCACAGAGACAACCCCCACGTGCGCAATTTACTGCCACGTACTATAATCACTGTTTGGGCTTTCAGGTGACGGATGATTCACCGGCGTTGCGACAGCCCTTTTTGTGAAGGAGGGAAACGTGTCCATGAAATCTGCACAAAGCATCAGCTTCCTGTCCCTCAACATCTGCTCAAATGATTGTTAAAAAGAAAAGTACTCACAATACCAGGTGGATTAGAGCGTCCATATGTGGAAGTAAACACTGTTTGTGAGATGAAGCTGCCCTCCCAGAGATGGCCATCAGGAAGTCTTTCCAGCTAGTGCTAATGATGCAGTCTTTCCGTCGCGCTGGCAGATTATTCGATGGTTAAAATTGTTTCCTCGCTCTTGAAGTCTGTAAACAGCTCCCTGTTGCAGGGACTCGCCACGTTGTTTTGCATTCTTGCTCTTGGCAGCAGTTGGGTAAAAGCTATACATTATTTATCCATCGGTTGTTAGCAGAGATACTCTGGGTGCTAATAAACTCTGATGTGTGATCTCCCTTAGCACCTCCGTGCTGAAAATAGTTAATGGTGGCCGTACTGAACCATAGATGCATTTCAAAGGAGCTTCTTTTTTTTCCTCCTCTATTGGTGTTTAGGCAACTGGTGCGTGTTTGGTTTGTTGTGAAGTTAATACGAACTTGTGAGCGAAGAATGAGTAAAGCTTTGTGATATTATACGCTAATGAGTTTGAAAAACTTGTGTATGTTCATGAATACTGATTTCTAGTAGTTCCTATAGGTTTTTGCTGCTCATTATCAAACCAATCATGGATAATAATAATAATAATAATGTTGGAACATGCTCCTGCGGACACTGTTTAAGTCTTGCATGACGTCGCGCAGCTTCTTTCATTGCATCTTTTTCTCAATCCAGGTGCATGTTGTCGTACTTCACATTAAATAAATCATAATCTAACTTAATTGGCCTCCCACTTTGGTCTCTCGGCTATCCCATGTGAGTTCAGCTGCGGGGGCGTTTTCCTTTTGGAAGCCAGCCGGCATCATCAGCTGCAACGGGCCTATGAGAGCAGAGCGGCGGCCGCTAGCTGACCAGTGCTCACACACACAAAGATGCACGTACACAAAGATGCACACACATAAACATGCACACACATAAACATGCACGTACACAAACATGCACACACACAAACATGCACACACATAAACATGCACGTACACAAACATGCACGGAAACAAGCGAGGCCGGCCGGCGATGACGACAAAGCAAGAAGCTGAGATAACAACACACAGAGAGAGAGAGAGAGACTTCCTTCTCGTACTCCACTTTATGAGAGATGTGTGTTGTGTATACAGAGTACATCCTCAAGTACTGCACTTAAGTACCATTTTGAGGTATTGCACTTTTTAATTATTTTGACATGCTGCTACTTCATACTGTTTTTCGACTACAGCTCAATGGCAAATAGTGTATATATTACTCCTTACTTTAAAACAAAAGTTACTAAGTTAGCTACCAGCTGCAGCATTTAAGTAATCTACACACAATGTGCACCTCAATAATTATAATTCAATAACATACATTATTTTTAAAATGGGCCATGCATTATGAGTACTTTGGCTTTTAGTGCTTCTGTACAAACACATTTCACGAGTTTGAGACTTTCAATATGTGAAAGTGAATACATGTTACAGCTGCAACGACGAGTCAACGGACAGAAAACATCAGGCTGTGGATCCTTCAGTGGAAACCACCTGCTTAGCGGAGCAGCGCTTTATAATTGCCCACCGGCACGATGTCTGTTGATGAACTCTTTGCGCCGACCGCGAGATTTTTTTTAAAATGGGGAAATAGAAATTCAATGGAAATGAACAAAGTTTAGCTCCGTCACTTCAACACTCAAACACATATTAGGGGGGGAAAAACAGCATTATATTGGGAGGGAATGCCAAGTATTTTCAGCATCTAGTTAATTGTTGTTGTAATCATGTCAACACATTAACACCCACGCACACGCACACGCACACGCACTCCCACCATCTGCATCCCCCCCACTCTCCTCTCCAAATCTAACAAACATTCAGTCAGATTGGTTTTAACACATCCAACTCCGCGGGGAAATTACATGCAAGTTAATTTTCTTCAGCTGGGTGTTGGCAGGCCTCCATGAATAGTGTTTCCCCCTTAAAGACGTATTACTTATGAATCATAGGGGGGAATTACCATTATTAGAAAGAGTGAAAGTTATTAGTAAAAGTGAAACATTACCGCTGTGAAGGGGTGCTAAGAGACTTATAAAAACTGTTGAGCTTTCTCACCGAGGTCGGAGGTTTCTTCACAGCATACCTTGGACAGTAGCACCGTGCCACCTCCACCACGCTCCATGTTAACAGCTCTGCTAACACACACGACGGAGCACAATGCAGTTTTCTGTGTAGGTTCTGTTTTGTGTCAGAGTTTCACGAGGTGTGGCGAGGTTTCTGCTTCCTGCTCTGAAGAAATTATCCAAAGGCACTGAATGCCTCCGAGGCGCCTGCGAACATTATTACAATTAGGTGGTGTATCGTAGTGGTGTAAAGTCGGAGGCTGGTAGTCGTACTACCTCAAAAGAGAATGTACAATGGTGTCTGAAATATATTTATAAAACATTACTCATGATTATGATCACTTATTTTTTCCTCCCATTTATACATAATGTTACGCAGCTTAAAATCTAACAATTAAAGCTGTACCTCTACTTGGGTATAGTTAACTATGGCGAGCGACGGCACAATATATTTCCATACTTTCAGAATCTTTGCTAGACTGTTTATACTAATATACTTATTACAAATGGTAAGTGGAAATCAATTAACATGGCAATATTGTTTTTTTTTCACATTTCAAGCTTTTGATTTACTGGTTTAGTCAAAAAAACACATTCATATCTGATTGTTTTTATCTTTGAACAATTTCTAAATTGTTTCTAAAGTCTCCAATTATATTTATATGCGTTACCCTTTGGATAACATTTGGTTGTCTGATGTTTGCATACAGCCGATGTTGTAAATTATTTTAAGTGTTGTGTAATTCCCATTGTGGAACAGTAAATATATATATATATATGACATTCTGTAACACTTTCTCTGGCTCTCTGCCTCTCTGTCTGTAGTGAACAAGTATAGCCTGGGGAAGCCCCTGACTAAAGCTGACCTGACCCGTTGTGACCCACAAGAAAATTACAGATGCAAAACTATTTCTAGCAAAAAATAACTGGAAACAAAGTGGAATAGTTGTATTCTTTGAACACATCCTCTCAAATCATGAGGGAAAGCATTGCAGTCATTTATTTACTGCCTGTAAACATATCTAGGTCCAGCGACGCGCCGTAACAAAGCGTTTTCTAACCGTCTCCTGGCGTCAGGATGTAAACACGTCAATTTGCGAGGCAACTGGATTCTCGCGACGTCACGAGATCACGCGAGAATTTGCGGGATCGCATATCGCAGAAAAAGCCAATCCTGAAAGGCTTCAAGTAAGCCAGAGTCGGGGGCCAATCGGCATCCTGTGAGGGGCAACTAGCACGGTTTTGTTCGTAACAACAGAGGTGGCTATTAAGAGGTGGGCGTAGATGCTGCAGTAGCGTGAGTTATATTACAACTATTTTTTCATCTAAAGAAGAGCAAAGAATTGCACTGAAGGTTTTTATTGAGGAAAAGGCAAGGGTTTGATTGACAGATGGTTCATCCAATCACTTGCCAGGGTTTCTCACGTAGTTCTGTGCATCAAACCAGCAGACGGGTCGGGTTAGTGAACTGCTGACCTGTCATCTTGGCTCAAACTCTGCGTTCATCATTTTCCCCTGTAAAACCCGAATATGTCTAGATTTGACCAAAGAAAAGCACAAGAAACGTATCTACAACATCTACAAGTAATAACGTCCACAAAAAGAGTTACATCTTTCATTATGACCGATGTTGCAGCAACAATTACAACGTTTGCATCGAGTATTGGCAACAGAATGCGTGCAACTTAACATTTGGCTGAACTCTAAGGTCATGCGGTGCTTAGAGGCTCAGAGTGAACTGTCGTTAAAAGATCAGACGCATATTAAAGGTTATGCTGAGCGGCGACTACGTTTTAATCGTGTCGACGTGGACCGATACTGGCATGCTTTCATCTCCGTAATTTGACTTCAATGCCTGTTTTGCCACTGAACCGTGTAGGAAGTTGGACTTCCTTTATTTAAAAGGGACCGTGTACAGCTAAAACATAAATGTCACCATTTGATGCACTGTACCCTATTGTAGCTACAGCGGATTTGCATCTGTTGTCCCTTGACAGACCATAACAAACATAAAACAATAGCAAACAGTACAGGATAAAAGACACATGTGTGTAAGAAGAACACACAATACACACAATGCGAAGCTACAGTACAGCACATTAAAAGTAAGTAATACAAACCATTAAAAGTAAGTAATAATAAGATCTGATGATGAGTAGATTCAGCCTTTTACTACCTGTCAACTCTTTGTTTGATTAAAAGACTTCAGCTTGATTAAAGTCAGGACGCCTGAGCAGCAGGAGCCGTGAGAGCCTAAGTCGCAGACAGCTGGAGAGGTTGCTTTATGCCCGTGCTCTGGATTTGAATAAACTCTGATACGTTACTCCTCTCGTGCCACGGGGGGCCGTTTTGTTTACGGGCCGAGCCGGAGCGGACCACCACGTCTTTTCAGCATGAGGGCCGAAGCAGGCCAGAAAGGTTTCCGTCGTGTGTTGAGCCCCAGACAGGAAAAAAACGGCACTCTGGGGAACCACAGGCATCTATAAATATTCAAGCCCGGAGAAGTTTATAGAGTTTGTCGTTAAGGATTTATGGTGGGCTGCAGAAGTGGTGTGTGTGTGTGTGTGTGTGTTAAACACTCCATACTCCACAGAGGGCCAGTGCTGGTGTTGAGAAAACGGAAACGAGTGTTAAGATTCACCGACGCAAACGCCGCACCCCACCAGTGCGAAAGCAATTAAGTTTGTTGCTTGCATTAATATTCCCGTTGAGTTGTTGCATCACGGCGTGGGCCAATCTCCCCCGAGCTGCGTTGCTTTCTCTCTCGCGAGCAAAACAATTGTGTGGATTGCCATCTGTTTAGTGGTTTAAAGGAGTTTTGGAGAAAAAAAAAAAAACCCGGGTTGTCATCGGCATATAGATGCATTTGGGCTTCACAAGTTGACATATGCTCACTTTACATCGTGCGACACCAAAAGCATTCATTGACTCCTCGAATATGAGTGTGATGCTTATTAGTGGAGATACATTTAAGAGGAATACAGATGTTTTTAACGATGAAACCCATTTCTCTGACGTTAGAAAAAGGAACACGAGTTAGCCGATCTTGCTTTGAAACCGCGCTTAACTTTTGAGGAACATGATGTCTTCGAGTCTGCATATTTGTCTTTCACAACCTGCTTTCCATACGGCTGGACGGATGCCCGTCCGTCCTCACCGCAACCACATGATGTTTAAACCAATAACCGACATAATGACTACTTCATGTTGCATTTCACACCTACTTTAAAAAAAAAAAAAAATTCTTTCCTCATCCATCCACTTCCCCTTTCTTATTTCTCTTTTTTAGTGTGTGTCCCTTTCAACATTTCCCTCTCATTAGCTTCATTTGAGTTCATCTCTGTCCCCGTCTCTCTTTTTCCGTACACGTTTCAGTTATTTCTCTCGGTCTCAGTGAAACCTCAGCTTCCCTCTTTTTTTTCCTTCTCTTTCCCACTTGCCTGCTGCCGTATCATTTTACAGCGACTTCAGGCCACGCAACCAAGCTTTGTTTGCGACAGCACCATTACCCTTGAAACGGCATGTGCCGTTGGTGTCCGCGCACCACGCCGCCGTAAAAGCAATTTCAAAGTAAAGGTCACGCCGTGCTCTACCCAAAACATTTTCTCTGTCCTCATAGTTCTGTGGGCTTCAGCGGCTAAATGCAGAGCGCTGCCTGACAATTCTGGGGTCACAATATGCAACATGAGTGGCGTTACCACGGCGGGGAATTTAGAAAATGAACTCTCAAGAGGCAGAAAAGATCCGTCTGATCTGAAACACTTCCCTGAGGCTGTAGTGAAAGTATGCACCGTAATCTGTATGTATGGGAATTTAATGCTTGCTAATTTTATGTACACATGTGCACAATCGATTAAAGCTTGAATGGCATACAGGTTTTGGAGAAAAAAATGCCTGCCAGAGCTCAAGAATGGTCTAAAACCCAAAGATATTCAGTTTACTATCCCGCAAGAATAAGAAAGGAGCACATCTTGTTCTGGTTGCTGACTTCCACAAACTAAAAGCGGCAGCTCTATCGGGCACATACGGTTAACGTGGATGTCTGCGAGTGAGCGGCCTGAAGAAAACCACCAGGGGTTTACTGCTTCTTCCCACAGGCCCACACATCCCTGGCAGTGTCACGTGATCCCAGCAGAATCCCAATAAAAAGCAGCAAGCTTAATTTCCTCTCCCCTGCCAACAAATTGCTCATCCGTCGTCCTCGATCGACACGAGCGCTCCGATTTAGATAAAAAGAAGACGCTGAAACAAGGCCGAGGGTGTTCCAAGAGAGTAAACAAGGCGGCTGCCACGTGAAGAATCCAGCTGCATTTTTAGCAATATAAAAAAGGGGAATTGTTGATGTCTATCTCTGTGAGACAGATGGGGTTACAATAATAATAAAAAAAATAAAAAAAAACAGGGCCGAAACTAGATGGGTTGGTTTGATATCGGCAAAGATGGAAGTAAACTCCGGACATTGTTTTGTCGAGAGAGAATTATTGGCATCTCAAGTTCGGATGCCTCGACGTGTATTCTGGGAGATGACCATTCTCACATAATGACATCCACCAATTACCAACACACCCTTTTTTTTTCTTCTGCTGGAGCTGTTTAAAAGCTGTGGTGTCATCGCGTCTCTTTTGGCTGGTGGTGTCGTCTTGATATTATGCAGGGTGAAGGGTTTCGGCCGTGTGGGGAAGCATGTTTGTTAGTGCTTGTGCGAGCATGCATTCATGCGTTGAATCAATTAATCCACTCGAGTGTGCGGTTTGATTGGTAAAGGGGAGCGTCAGACAATCCAGTATTTCATTACACAGGAGCCGGGAAGCAGTAGTGATTAAGGCTAACTGTGGCCTCGTAATGGGTTAGCACTGTGCGCAGCAAAATGTCTTTCAGCACTCTGAGCGCAAGAGATGTCAGACTGCTGCATAAAAAGGTCTCAGAGTTCGTTATTAGTAAAGCTGATGGGACCAACCAGAGGGCTGTTTTCTCATCTGTGTCATTAGTTCCTCTTACACCAGCCCTCGGCGTCTGTACGCAGGAGTACTGAAAGTAGGTCTTTTCTGCTTTTCATTAGTTTGCCTTTTTATTTTTTTTTATTTTTTTTCTTCTGGCAGCCCACGAGTGAAAATAAGATATTTGATGTTGTTTTGCTGTCTGTCTTTTTCCTGCACCCACTCCTCCGTCACCTTTTTTCTTCGTACACCGCGGTATCTCAATCACGCTTGTATACAAATGTGCACCCACACACTCTCTCTCTCTCTCTCTCTCTCTCAAACACACAAACACAAAAACCATAGAGGGGAAAATCTGGCAAAAAGCCCCCACGAATTCTTATTAAAGTGAGATTATTAAGGCCTTCGCCTTCCCGTCCTTGTCAATCATTTCTCATTATGCCAGTGGCAATAAAAAGCATGTATTTTCCATCTGGCTCAAGGTTCTGCTGCTGCAGTCATTGCACACGCGAAGGTGAAACTCAGGTTCTCGGACCAATCTGGTCAACAACATGTTAGACACCGTCCTGCCGATCAGGATTTAAATATGTGGTGTTAATTAGGACTGGCAGGAGTTTTCTCGAATAATCTCGAACTAATAAGGCGGCGGCTTTCCGATAGCCGGTGCTCCTGACGGGATATGCATTTCGTTCATTGATGCGCTCACTTTCTCCTATCTTTATTTCCAAATGCCCCGATTAACATCGAGGATCCCCCAGATAATGAGGTTTAAGTTGATTTATTTTCTGTTTTTTCATTTTAAAAAGTGAGGAACAGCTCTGGAAAGGTGTGCTGATGGTGAAGCCCATGGAGGCCTATATTGATGCCAGCTTCTAGCATGGATGCTACCACCGGTTATAGCTCTGCAGCGACACAGCGAATAGGCTGTTGCACGTTTTGTAAAACCTCATATACGTCTTTTAAAGTTGAGTATACACGAGTCCATATGTAAAATACCCGGCCCTTATTTATCCAATGAGAACAGATCTCGATACAGGCATTGCATTTGAAAAATATACTAATTATGTGTGATAACTCTTGGCAAGTATTGATCTTGCTTTTTATTTGAAAAAAGAAGAGCGGGCCTGTGTGCGCCTCCTGTCTGTGTGCTACCTCCCCGTCTGTCTGCCGCTGTCTCTCTGCATGTCCATCAATAAGTCAGCATTACATCTGTTACTCGGTCTCTCGGCTGATATATTTATAGGGACTTCCTGAGGCTTTCTTTCTGCATGTTAGATGTTTCTCGACTGTCGAGTCGCTGCCTAAGTGTTACTGGGTGACATCTGGCTGAGCATAATGTTACACTGGAGTTATCTGTTGTGACTGCGGACTGTCTGATGACATTTGTCAGTATTTACTGTTGTAGGTGAACTAAGACTTCTCTTCCCCACTCGGTGATGACAAGGTTGTGGAAAGTTCATCTTGTGTTTGTTGGGAGCGTGACCGGGCCAGACATGTATAGACTGTGGCAGGTTGTCTTTGTTTAGACTGGACCGATACAGACATATATCCCCGTGGATGTCAGAGGAAGAACATCCAAGACGCGTTGAGGTGAAGCCTCCCTTTGTCTTTCTCATTTCTTCCTTTTACATTTCCCTGTTTTTTTCTTTTCTGCATTTGTACATTATCTATCTAACATTTAATACCAGGGTGGTGGATTTGATTTGAGGAAGTATATTACAGAGATAATGATCAGGGAACCAATAGCTATATCAAATAAAAATGCTTTCATCTCTGTTTAATAACTGTGGGAATTCAAGTTGTGGCCTGATGATGCAAGTTGTAAAAAAAATGTGATAGCGGAGGAATTGAAAAGTGTCTTGGCTACGCAGATCTTGATTTAAGCTTGTTGTATATAAAGTTTCTGTAATGCGGCTCGGATGCAACGCAGGTCATAACACAGCTCGGTGTGTCAACACATACGGGAAAAAAAAAAGAAAAAGGAGTGTGTTTAAGTCACGACTGACCGCGATGAGGACATCGTGTGTTGTGTCCTCCTCCTCGCCAACAATGTGCCGTTCCAAAACACAGCTTTGAACTGTTTGGATATCTTATTTTTGTTGTTATTGAAACATTATGTCCACGAGGTCAAGTCCTAGCCGCTAGCGGCGATACAGCTTGGCCTCGATGTTGTAGCTGCCACAACATTATAGCTGATAGCGGTGCAGTGTTTACACTTCATTTGTCTGCGAATAAACGCTTCTGCTCCTCAAGGAGGAGACGCGAAGATAGATCCTCGTGTCCCGTGTCAGCCGGCTGATGATTAAAGTGTCGGTATTTAGAGAGGGAATTATGACCAGTTTAACTTCCCAACATTAGCTCTAAGCAGCTTCTTATGATACATAAACTGCCAAGATCCTTCTATCAATAAAAATACAATCTTTAATTCACCAATGACTTCCAATTGTGTTATGCAAATAGCCACGATAGATAGTCAGGATATAGTTGATGATGATGATACATATTACAGTTCATTAGCTATAGGATTGTGAGTATAATGTTGTGATTAATAATTGTAAACAAATTGATATTTTCCTCTGACAATAATCATGATATCAAAGTTTCATATTGTGACTCCCCTAAGTACATCTGCCTTTTTATGTTATACTTTTAAGACTAATATTTGAGCCTAATTTAAGTGTGTACTTGTGTCCTGCTGAAATGTTCGGGTACATTCTGTGCAAACTTATTTTCAAAACACGTGACACTTGATCTCAGTCGTACACGGCAAATGGCTTCTTTTTTTTTTTTTTGCAAGCTTCAGAAACCCCTTTTGTTAACATTGCATCATAATTCTCGGCCTGTCAGCAATCCGTAAACCCTGAATCCAGTCACATTATCACAGAACAATCTGTCACTGCTAATAGTTGTTTGTTATAGGTTTAAGATAAGAGACTGAGATGTGAGGGAAAGTGCAGGCTTTTTTTTCTTCTTTTTTTTTTTTAATACCAGCGATAATAATTTGTCTCTAGAAATCGACTTTCCGACGGTCCACACTTGTTGGCAGAGGTCCCTGCAAAGTCTCATTATCCTTTTATCTCAACATTTATCTGACAAGAGAACAGGGAGGGAGCATCCAGGGCTTCTTTAAAGATTAATAAAAGGTTTTAAAAAAGTGAAAAGAAAGCCCCCGAAAAAAAAAGAAGAGCCTTAAAGTAGCAATTCTGTTTAATGTCTGCATGTGATAGGGTTGACAGAATTATTAATCAGGAACTAAAGAAAATTCCGACCTTTGCTCTCAGCTGCCTCACTTAGAGTCTTTAGTTACCGCCATTACATAGCAACTGAAGGTCGGGAGGTCTGCCACTAATTGGTTCTACAGGGTTTTGAATAACAATGAGCAGAGCCCAATTATAAAATCACTATGAGACACCACAGAGGAGAGAGAGAGAGAGGGGGGGAGGGAGGGAGAGATGGAGCGAGCGAGCATGAAAGATTGAGAGAGTGACGAGGGACCCGCTGGACCAGCGATGGGAAAGAGGGACCGCGTAGAAGAAAGACAGAAGTGAAGCCGTTTCATCACTTTTGCTTCTCTTTCCTCAGCAGCGTAGCTATTAATAAAATGTATAAATCAGCGGTGGCATAAATTTTAATAGAGGGCTGTGGGAAAAAAAACAGTCAAGGTCTCTGAAGATAGCTTCACCTCATTTGAAATTCCATTTGCATAAAAGATTCACGTTATACTGGCAGATTTGAAGGGAATCTTTTCTTCTTCTTTTATATTTTATTTTTTTTATGTTGTATGTTCATTTATTAGTAATAGAGCCCTTTTTACATGGCGGGATCTGACACCAGCACTTTGGAATATAAATCAGTGTCAATAGAACAAGTGTCTCTTTTTGTTCTTTTTTGTTTTGCTCTTCTCACGTCATGTGTGGCCATTGTGTGTGTGTGTGTGTGTTTTCTTTTTCCGTGCATGCAATACACAACAACGGATCTGTGCAGGCGAACACAGTGTGTGTGTGTGTGTGTGTGTGTGTGTGTGTGTGTGTGTGTGTGTGTGTGTGTGTGTGTGTGTGTGTGTGTGTGTGTGTGTGTGTGTGTGTGTGTGTGTGTGTGTGTGTGTGTGTGTGTGTGTGTGTGTGTGTGTGTGTGTGTGTGTGTGTGTGTGTGTGTGTGTGTGTGTGTGTGTGTGTGTGTGTGTGTGTGTGTGTGTGTGTGTGTGCAGATGCTCTAAGGCGTCCATCCCGTGGAGTGGAGACGGGGCGTGAGCCGAAAGGTTCGGCGGCCACTTGGTGGCTCTGTTCCTCTGAGAAACAAAGAAACAACCGCTCCCCAAATTAGCGCTTTGCCAGGTGGGCGGACGAGCCGTGTCAGGTGGAACAACATCCCCCTCCTTCCTACTGACACACACACACACACACACGCACACACGCGCCACTGGGTATGAACTGGGCATGCTTACTGGCTTATCAGGCAGGAAGCTCTCACTCAATTGCTTTGGTTTCTGCAGTGTGAGATTTATTCGTCATTTCAGCAGGAGACCGTCTGACGGCGCGCGGCTGCTCAACAGTTTGTAAATGACACTGAAAAGCTTCCGTGAGAGCCTGAATAGCGTCACCCTGTACACACTCTCTTTGATGGTTCTTTTTGATTGATCCTTGCGGAGTTACCTGATAAAAGCAGCGGTGGGCCTCTCTCGTGTTTGTCCACTGAGACTCTCGGAGTGGGATTATCGTCAGCCTTTAATCAACCCGGAGCAGAGGCCACGTCCTTCTGTGTCACCTCGTACCTCTACCCGTGATTGTATCGGCAGTATTGACCCAGATTATCAAACAAAAGGTCTGTGCGCACGCCCAGGCCATTACATTAGTTGATCTTTGCTGACCTCTAAACCCGTAAATCAGATTTTAATCAATGGATTGAGTTTACACTCGAGAACTCGGCCTTGCTGTAGGATTTTTTTTTTTTCTTTTTTTTTTTTGCTCGCTCTAATTTGAGCAGAATGATCAATAAATAGAGCATTATCTATTTGTTCTCATTCGAGTCTTCGGTATTCCCGACCACCGTGTTTACAAGTTAAGCAAAGAAACGCTGTACGACAAACACGTTTACTGGTTCCGTCATTTTTCAGGAAAAACAATCCAATTATCATCTCGCTTCTCAAACAGAAGGATGTGCAGCTTTCCTCTTCTGTTTATCTTTCCCTTTTTTAATAACTTTAGGTTTTTTAATTTAACGGTGTGACCATTAAAAGAATGTGAAAATGTCACCTGGAGCTCTGAGAAACTGTGACGTGTATTTTATTCTGTTTTTTTTTTTTAATACACTTCTTAGAACACATAATTGAGAAAAAGACTTCTCAGATTGATTGATAATGACAATGATCAGCCGGCGCTGCCCTGTGATTATTTGTGTGACCTTGACCTGCACCTTGTACCGGTTTAAGATCGCCTCAGCCAATTACAGGATGATGCACAGCTGCCAGTATAATAGTGACTGCTTCCTCATTGCCAACCTCCATTTGTTTTGCCTAATCAAGCAATTAACGTCTGCCATTTTTTGGATTGTTTGCTTTTTGCCTTATCGGCGCCATAATAGCGCTCGATTTTGTCTATTTGGAGGAGAGCGCCGTGCTGAATAATGCATGGCACAGACAGACAGACAGACAGACAGACAGACGCTTTGCCGTTTGAATTATGAACACGTCGGGTGAGACGCTAACTCGCTCCGACTCGCTCGAGATGAAAAGAGAGAAGAGGCCACGAGAATAAGTCTCATCCGGAGCTGCTGCCGCCTCGCCTTTTCATTGGACGAGAGGGAGAGCGGGCGTCTCGGCTTCGTTTCTGGGTCTTTTTAAACTCCGAGGGTGGCAGCGCTGCTGTCAGCGCGCCTGATTTAACACATAAATGTGTCTGATTTGCAGGTGAATTGGACTTTTTTTTCCCCTCTTCTGACATGCCTACTTCATGATGAACACCGGGCCTCTCCTTCCTTCATCTCTCCGTTGGCCTTAATCTTCTTCCTTTGCTTTTATTCTGAGACGATTGTTGCGTCGCGTACTGATTTGTCATTAATTATTAACCCCTATTCCAACAGAAACGTTCAAAGTTAACGACTCCAAGCTTTATTCTCCAAAACCTTTTCCGTCTTTTTTTTTTTGAGTGTTTTCTTTTAGACGTTACAGCTCATTGATTGGTCATGTGACTTATAAATCAACATAGACGCTAACCATACACATGAACGTTACATGTTTTTATACAATATTTACTCTTAATGGAGTAAAGAAATGTACAAGACAAATACAAATGGCCCATACATACATAAAATACTACCTTAGAGACAATTTTCCAAATACAAATGCTAAAGGTGTTAAAGGTGCTAATTTAGAAGAAAACCAATCTGACTCAAAACTGATCCCAAGACAATAACAAACAAGAGAAGTGCCTTGTAAGGCTGCACGGTATTGGAAGAAACTGTCGTATACATTTTTATTTTTTATGCAATATATTATATATCATTTTCACATATTGCGAAATGAGGAAATGCAGGTATTTTTACCCTAAATTTGGTGGAAACACATGGAAAATGAGAACTGTGGGACCTTTTGTATCAAGCAGCAAAAAAAGGTTTGTTATTTGATTATTGGTGAATAAATGCTACCTTCTTTTTAAAGTTAAGGGGGTTGCCCCTAAAGCTAGCAACAACTCTCTAGAGGCGGGCTGACCATTAAGGAGGAGCAGCTATTGCAAACCGTTAATTATTAAAATCCCCACGTCCCATTTAAGCTAATTCTTAGCCACGATGGCGCCGTGGATCCAGTGAGTCAACCAATTTAGCCTCGATGGAAATATCTCCACCATTTATTTGATGGATTGCCATTAAGGAGAACAGAAGATTTGTAATAACTTCACCATCATGAGGTCATGTTTTATACCTTTTTGTTTTGAGTCTGTGTTTATTCAAGTCTCTTCCATCTCCCAATACTTAAGCATTAGGTTAACCTTAACACCTCCTCTCATTCAACTAAAGGCTTCAACAAAAACACACCTGTTAATCTCTGACAAATACAGAAGGAGTCCACAGGTGCGTCTGCATATTGACGTGATCATTTCCACAGTGCCCCGTGGCAGCTCGTCACACTGGTTCCCAGCTATTCTTTGAGAAAGTTAATAGGGATAAGGTGGTGTTTGATCCGGGGGAATTGTGTGTGTGCGCTTTGTGCTGAAGACGGTGTGAAGAAAGACACCGGGGGAGTGCTTTAGGGGGCGAGTCGGGGCGTACAACAGTCTGTCACCTTGAAGAGAGGAAGGATGTGCAGTTCAAATCTGCAGGGGAGCGATCTGTCATGAGCGAAGCCTGGGCATCTCTCCCCCGGGAGACGGGGAGACGAGACGGGGCTGTGGGGGGAGAGACAGGTGAGAATGGCACTGAGAGAGAGAGAGAGAGAGAGAGAGAGAGAGAGAGGGGAGCGGCGAAAAGGCAGTGCTGATAAAGGAATAATGAGAAAGTGTGTCTACGTGTCTGTGTCTAAATCCAGGGAAGTGACAAACAAAAAGACACGGGAGCTGCTGCAGCTTTTAGGGACATTTTGGCCCTTTTCTTTCTGCAGCGCTGCACATCCTATACGCTATATGCAAATCAGGCTTGGTGTTTGCCTAGCTTGAAAAAGCAACTCCATTATTATTAACAGCAAAAGACAAAAGTCTGGCTGGGGGTTATTTTACCTCTCCCAGCGGGGGTGGGGGGGGAGGGGGAGGGGGGGGGAGAGAGAGAGTCTGCAAATTAACAAAAAAAGAAAATGGAAAGCAACATTTGCTGCCTCTGTAGTTTCTGCATTTCCCATCTCTCTCTCCCGCGCTAGAGTTCTACACCCACTAAATTAATTAGCTTTGCATATGTCTTAATGATATTTATACTTTTTAGTGTAATTGTCTAATTGTGCTTTTCTATAGAAAAGCGCACAGTGTGTTTTCAGAAGACGCGTTGTTTGCAAGGGAGGGAATTTCTTTCAGCTTATTATGGAAATCTTTTTTTTTTTTTTTTTTTTTTTTTTTGGATGTTCAGCACATCGTTAATAAGTCCGCTCCCATTGTGATTGGGCCTAACCAGCCTCCTCGCTGCTCGCTCTCGGGGGGATAGATTCTGCACCGAGCTGTTGGTCAATTAGTGAGTGTGTGTAATTCAAAGGCTGAGGAACGACCGGAGGGAAAAGGAGACGTTGTGCTTTGTGTTTGTGTTTGTGTTTGTGTGAGTGAAGGTGGTTGTGGAGGTGAAGGGGCAGCAAAGATTGGGATTAATGGTTGCTTGGCCTTGGGGTAACACATCCGGCCTCTTGCAATATGCAAAACTTCCGATTGTCGTATATCAACATGAACAACATATCTAAACGGACAACACTATAACTTGGACCTTTATCTTTTAGAGAATATTCTGTACGTTTACATGATAAAGAACATTTATTATACGTGGGGTAAAACACTCATGATGGCTGATACGTTTGTCTTTTTCTACTTTGTAACATTGTGTATAAGTAAAAGCAACTCGACTACTGTTTATTTAAAAGTATTTTCAGCCAAGTATGAATGTTCTTTAAACTGCTGCAGAAATGTCTTAAAAAAAACACAATGTATATGATTAAAAAGTGCACATTCCACGTTGGCAGCCGCTCCTAGCATCACGTTGACTTTGGCTAACTCGTATTCACGTCCTGGGCCATGTGGCGACCTCTTTGATACAGTAGATTTTATATAGACGCAGATGTTATCATCTCTTAGTCGGTGTCGGCCTTCCTTTATAATCCAACATTAAACAGGAGCGTACAGTCGTGAATAAATCTCCTGTAGAATCCACATTGAAAATATTGGGGAGAGGGAGAGAGAGAAAAAAAACCAATCAGTGAATCTGAGGAATTAAACGTTATTATCATGGAAGGAAGAACATAATCACACATTAAAATATTAGCGTGAATTGCTATTATTTTGGCCAGGATGATTCGTGACACACACACACACACACACACACACACACACACTCTCTCTCACAAAATAAGCTTGACAGCAACTGCCTGCCGTTGCTCCGGGCTCATGGCAGCTGCTTGAAGTAGCAGAGGAAATGGGCCGGACGAATCAGATGAGCTGTGAGCTCTTCTGTCACTCGGTATGTTTCTGTAAACATTATAGATTTAAGCTTTTACATGGTTCGTAAACAGCCTGATTTTCACAGTAAGTATGCGTGTGTTTGGTAAGTGGCTTAAACACCGGGGAGGGATGTGTGTGGTTTCAAGAAAACATCTTATTATAAGTGCCACAGAATGAGGGTATAAACACACCAGAACACGGCAAAGCTGCCAGGAACTTCATCCACTTGGCCGCCTTGAGGTGGATCCATCAAGCTGTCAATCCAAATGCAGCTGGGGAGAAGAAAAAAAAAAATCGTATATAAAATAGCGACGTTCAGCTGCAGGAAGAAATCATTTGTGTATTAACTCTGCGTCTGATCACATGTATTGATTTTTTTTTTTTTTAAAACACAGTCTGATCAGCGAAACATCGATTTTGACTCGAATGTATCTCAACCTGGAAATTACGGCATGCTGCTGTCAGTCATTTTACCACGAAGCGTATGAACACCGGCGCTCGATAAATCATTGTCACCTGAGTTGAATTATGACATTAGTGACACGTCACGTCTCCGTCGTCGACGTAATTACTGGCTGGCAGTCCAATCAATCACCCCGCTCGTTAGATACGTGGCGTCGTGCTAATTCTCCTCTGAAGGCTTTAACGTCGTATTTCATGAAAGGGGTAATCACTTCTTCTGATGTCAGCTGAGTCGCTACGAGGTGAGCCTCCGCTCTGCGGGATACACCGCGCCCGTTGTTTCAGGATGGAATCCAAAAACAAGCCTGCAAATTGCATTGATTTGCAAACAATCGTGCGATCGGGTGTCAGTTGGGATTCGTTTGTCGCGCGTCGAATTGTGAGCATACGCGTAAACACGCGGTAGAACTTCAAATGACTCCACGGCGTGTGCTTTTCTTCTTCTTCTTCTTCTTCTTCTTCTTCTTCTTCTTCTTCTTCTTCTTCATCTTCATCTCTCCACCACGGGGCTGAATACCCCTGATCTGATCCTGGGTTTTGGGAGCTCTGCTTCTGGTCTACTCTCGAGGGACTTTAGTAAAGTAGGCGGATGCAAGTCAAAGAAAGTTTTGGTTCTCGGGGTTCAAAAAAAATGGCGTCTCTTTCGATAACGCGGCCTGCGTATCACTCTAAATTAAAGGAAATCCTGCCTCCTCTTGCAGGGCTCACCTGTCTGTTTCATCTCTGCACCACAGATTAATACGACAAAGCCTACAGCTCGCTACCCTCATCTTCTCTCCTCTTTCTCTTGTTATTTCTGCATCCCATCACTCCCAAACACATTCACATCGTCGCCTCTCCCTCTCTGCCTTCCTCGCGGCTTGTGGATATTGCTTTTTTCTCCTTCTTTTTCATCTTCTTCTTCTCTCCATCACTCTTGTTTTGCCTCCACTGCTCCATCTCAATCAAGAATGCAGCAAGTTTTATGAATTCATCAGAATGATCATGGACAGTCCAGGGAGGCGTGCAGGGAGGCAACGAGGCGAGACGATAGCTGTTGGAACAGATGGAGGAAAGAGGAGGGGGAAAAAAAGAAAGAAGGGAGGGGAAAGAAGAAGCGAGGGAGTGGAGGGGGGGGGGGGGGGGGGTGTTGGGGTGTTGCTCGACTGCTGAATTTTAATGAGTTCCAAGGGGAATTTCTTCACAATTTTTTTTTATTTTTGCTATTTTATTTTTGCCTTGGGATCACCCATCTAATACATGGCTCAAAATCACTGTCACTCAAATGAGTTTTAACAAGGGATGGGAATTGATACATTGAAGATTGTATCGATTCCCAATGACGTTATTGATTCTGCTTGTCGGTCAATTCCCTTTATTGACTCCCCGATACATTTTCTCTGTTGGCCCATTCTCCCTCTCCGCCACGACTGCTCAGGGTGGGGGGGGGGGGCGCTCTCCTGGAAGAAATATTGGTAAATGCATCACAGTGGTGCACTGTGAGAGAAATATTGAGAAGCTCTGAAGAACGTTGTGTTCTTGTCAACAATGTTGTGCTCTAGTAAACATCTTATTCATAAACGACACAGGAAAAAAAAGTCTCACCCACAAAGCGTGGTAAACAGGGGTTGTTTGTAGGGTTCAAAGAAAGGGGGGGGGGGCACTCTTGGGTTGGATTGAGTGTGATTTTGCTCTGTAGTTTTGCTTCATTCAGTATATGATGAACATGAGACGGAATTTCAGGGTCTTAGTGATATTTTATGCTCATTTGGACACTATCACTGAATAAAGATGAACTAGTTCAGTCTCAAATATACCATTCAATGGGAACAAATATAATACTAATATATATTAATGCAAAGAATAGAGAGACGTCGATAGTTATTTCTTGTATTTCGAATTCGCTCGCTCACTGGAGACAGTTTCTATCTTAATTTGCCTCAAGTAAACCTGAATGTAAGCAGGTAACACTCATTAACAACTACCGACAGACACATTCTGTAACTACCTGGACTTACAATTTCACTCCGTGCATCATTTATCATTTATTTGAGCTACATTGAGTTCTCGTCAGCAAAAAATGTGTATTTGGCGAAGGTAAATTATAACGATATCATCACGTCTCCAAGTGTAATCCTCCAAAGGGGGAATCGGACAATTTAAATCCGCTTCTCGAATCAACACAGTCTGTGTCTCGGCCTGGACGGGGCCATCTGCTGCACGGAGGAATCATCGACCCAAAGTTCCTAATTGAACTGCCAATTTGTCGCGTCTATCTTTATCGTCTTCCGCCAGCCAGAGAAACCACACATGCGGCTCCCGACACGCCCGCTTCCCGGGAACCAGTGCAGTATTTCTTCCCATGACAGATCTGTTGCTCATTAGTGAATTATTCATTCTTTTCATTCGAGTCTTCCACATCGCATCACAAGCATCCATTCCTTCGAGTTATTCTCCTACTGACTTTTTTTTTCTTCCTCTCCTCATCAAGCATCTTTCATATCCTTTCCCCAGTACGCCCTTATGGCCTATGGCTTTTCTACACTATCTACGCCTTGTCTCTTTCTCCTGCTCTCTCTCTCTCTTTCTCTCTTTCTCTCTTGGGAAGACTTTATTATGCTTTGTTCCGACAGCAAAGTACACAGATAAAAGATAATTGCCTGGCTTGACTCCTCCATTGATATGAAAATAGTATTGAATTATTCACAATGGTTTAAAGGTTAGTTGAAGGTTATTACACCCCCCCAAACCACAAAAGCCTATCGGGGGGGGGGGGGGGGGGGGGGGGGGGGGGGGGGGGGATTTGAACATGGTGGTGGAAGTCAGTTATTAAGCAGCAAATTAAGAACGGCTTGTCCACAGAAAAAAACATTGTTAGTCGTAAATAAGGCTGCGTCCGATCTTTACCCCACGCTCTAATCCTTTTCCTTCGACTCCCGTCTGCGTAGCATTTCCTCCTCCGTGTCGAGCCGTCGGCGCCTGTTGGGTAATGCACCGAGCCTTTCTACGGAGGATAGAAAGGGTTGAAGTGTTGGGGTCAAATCGGGGTCAATTCTGTTGGGACTCTGGCTTGTTTTGCTCTGCGGATATGATGGACTCTATGGGGGGATGGGTGGGGAATTACCTGCTCTGTTGTTGCTGGCGTCCCTGAGGACACGTCCGTTGATCACAGCAAGGGCCTTGTTGGATAAATAGGACGGGGCAGAGGTTACGAGGAGTCCTTTTTTTCTGCTCCCGTCGTATCAACCCCGGCGCTGGGCGTCTGAGAGGCTTTGTTGTGGATTCAGACACTTCTGACATGGGTGGTTGCAGTCGGTGGTCTGTAAACAAGACATTCCTGTCATCATCCACAGGTTTGGCTGCCACAGCTGTCTCAGCTATTACACTGTCTGCATTTTCTTTTTTTAAATTTCTTTTTAGGTTCATGAACCGTTGTGGGAAATATATCAAATAATGGAAGAGTTGTTTTGAGCATGCCCTCTATTATTAGCTTGTTGTCAAGTTGTCAGTTACTTTAAGTAAAAGCCAACCGTCGACCGAACTTTCCGACTTGTACTCTGTTTTTTCCACATTTCACCCCCCCCAAAAAAAAATTTAATTAGTACTTAATTTCCTTTTCCCCGTGAAGCTAATGTATTTTTGTATTAACGATTCAAAAGTGAGAGTCCCGTCTCACAGCCTCTCCCACCCGGGGAGCCTATTGATTACCTGCAGCCAATCACTTGGCAACAGCGGCCAAGCACCATTTTCCCTCTTATACTGTAATTAGCAAAACAACCTGTGGACAATAATCTATGCGCCCCCCCCCCCTTCCCCTCTCTGATATTCCTCAGATGTGCCCCGCTTTGATTTCTCTGACCCGACAAGGTGTATCGGGATCGGTGTGCGCTGCAGGAATGCTAATGCGTTCCTAAAAAGGGAGACACTGTCCGTTTGTTGGCAGACCGGAGGAGATCAAGCAAGAGTTTCTTCTCCCCGTGTTCACACCTGTACACATCATTCCATCAAATACGTTCAGATGTGTTGCCGTCTCTAAAAAAAAAGGTTGAGCGTAATAAGGCTGAGCGTAATACCCAAATTTGGCAGGAGAAGAAGCAGTCAAACAGAAGCAGATCCAAATTCATGTACTTGAAAGTCTTCCTGAAATATCTTAACAGGCTCACAAGGGGGGGGGAGGGGAGGAAGAGTGAGAAATGCCCCACAAGCTGCCTGAATTTGAACAATGTGGTGCATTTATTTCATGCTGCATTATATCTTGTGGTTTGGTGGAACGTATGCCAATAAAACCAAATAACTTCTTCATATTGGGGCGATCGTAGGTTTTTGTGCCTCGCTTGAAGATACGTTGGCAGCTGTCGTTCACGAAGGGAAGAGTGCTTCTCGCTCACGTCTTCCACGCAGATTTCTTCTGCTGTAATTTTTTGAAACCGGCGAGCCTACCGCCACAATCCGGCTGCCTCATTGGGAAAACCTCAGCAATCAACTGTGGAGTCGCTCCTGAATGAATCAATCACGCGTGTGCTACTAAAGCGGAGGCTCGGCTGCTCGGGCGTCCCTTTGATGTGGCCGGATTTGTGTATCAGTCACAAGCCAGCGCCGCTACCTAGCACACTTCAAACAGGCTTAGTGCTAAGCCAATTGGCATGACTTTGCATGGTGTCGATCCGCCTGTGACATGGTGCAGACTGGACTTAATTGCATATTGCTGCACAGGCCAATGCTAATTTAGTAGCCTCCAGGAAAGCTGAGCCTCGAGGTAAACAACTGGGCTAATATGTTGTTTGTGTCGTGTCCAGGCGCCGGCGGACGCACCGCCGCTCTGTTTACAGCGAGCGACACGTCGTCACGCGCCGTCAGGATGTGCACATGTTTTCGTTCTCATTTGTATCCGTCACTGTTACTGTACAGCGACAGTATCTGGTGTAATAATAATAATAATCATAATCAGTGATGATTGAAGTGGATGAAAAGTGGAAAATGACATTCATGAATGTTGTCTTTCTCAAGGAGGATGAATTAAGTTGTTGTGAAGCTCATTTAACAGCTGTGGGAGTGTTGCTGCCAGCAGCTCCTGGAAGGAAATCAATCCTTAAAGAGGCTATCCGGGTAAAAACTATATCGTCTTACACTTAGATCTAATGATGGAAATAAATTTCAGTGCATTTTTGTTTGTTATTCTGGTCTCTGGTCTACTTTTATATTCAATCTTCTACAATCCACATTGTGTCTCCCCTAAGGGAGTCATTTTTTTTATACTGTTAATATGCCTTATAATTTCTTTTTTGGCATTAAATGTACAGTACGCTTACCGATTCAGTTGTCAACACAGTAGCCGACAACTACAAACCTGAATAAACTGTCAACATCGAGTACAATGATGTGTGAATGAAGATAGAACAGCTGATGGCCACTGTTTGGATGTCTTGAACTGTAAATGCTTTTTCTGCAGTATCTGTGTCATTATAGCCCCGGGACTGCCGTAAAACACCCTGCCGCATCACCGTGTTTGCTGCATCATCCAGAGATTAACGTCTCTGTAAACAAAGACGCGCATTCATGACGCACACAAATTGTCAGACCCATAGAGGAAGTAAAGGGATTGAAGGTTTGTTTCCACTGATGTGAACTGTGTGTGTGTGTGTGTGTGTTGTGTGTGTGTGTGTGTGTGTGCGTGCCTGTGTGTGAGAGTGAATATGTATGGCGGGTGCAGCGAGGGCAGCCTAGTCTCAGATCTGAGGAGGCCTGCAGGAATGTTCCCCTGCCTTTGAAGAGTCCTGCTGTCTGCGCTCAACAAATATGAGGTTCAGAATGAAGGGAATGCGGCTTCACAGGGCTCCATCCAGCTCTGTTTTATTGAGGGGATCCCGTCTACCCTCTCATCCTGCTCTGGGGGGTGAAGAGGGCACATACATACTGATGAGGTGAGCTGGACTCCAGGAGCTCAAAAGAGAGATTCTCAAAACACACAATCCAGGAATGCTAGTTTTCAAAAAGTCTTCAAAAACGACACGTCTATACGTGCCTGGTTGTTTTCTGGTTATATGATTATAAGCATCCTCTTTCAGTAGCTAATGAGCTTATATTACAGGAAAAGAGTAGGTCGTGTTACTAGAAAGTAGACTTCGACTCCCCGCAGGCAGCTCCTTTAAGAAAAGAAACCTTTGATAAACTGCTCGCTACCTACTCGGCAGACGGACCGAGTTGTTGGCACATTTCCCAACGTGCTGGTTTGGTGGAGACCAAACCAGAGCTAAAAAGTAAATTGACTGTTGGATTGACATTTGCCAGGTGGCTAGAAACACACACGACATTTCTGCCTCTACTGTGTTTGAACATGTTTGCCATAAAAATAATCTTTATGAGCTGACGTGTTGTGTTTACAGCTTGCTTGGCTGCCCCAAAGTGGCCCAAAAAAAATGAAGAAAATCCAATAATGCAGGCTAATACATTGTTTTTACATGTAAGACTTAAAATACAAACAGTTTAGATTCATTGTGACACCTGAAACTTAAAGGTCGTCCATGCAGACCTGGAGAGACAGGTGGGGGAAAAAAGGAATAATATATATATATATATATATATATATATATATATATTTCCGTAGAGATGACTAGAGGTCAATTGCTCCTGTCTCACATTGTACTTCAAAAAAGGCCAGACAACCTTTAAGGCACCTTTTAATACTTCTTTAAAATACCCCAAAAAATACATTGCACAGGATTGACTGTATAGGCTCGCTCTCATGTCCAGAAAGATTGGATTGCGTTTGCAGAATTAAACTGTATGGAGTTTCATCATTAATATTTTAAGGCATGAACCATATATTGAGACAAAAAAAGTCCCGCTTGTGTTACATGAAATGATCTACTCCTGTTTTTCACGTCAGCCCGCCCATACAAGCTGAAAACATAAAAACAAAAAATTCAAAACCTGAGCTCATTAATAATCGTCTAATGGGAAATGGATCGAAAAAAGGATGGATGTAATGTCTGCAACATGAAAAGTTGACTGACCTTCAGGATGGATGGAGCTCGCTCACAGTGTTTCTCCCCCTCCCTCCATCCCTCCCTCCATCTTTCCCCTCCAGCACTGCATTACTTACTCCTGACTCCTGACTCAGCGTCTCACCAGTCCAGACACCAATATTGAGTGCTTTTTATCGTAGCCGCACTTTTTCCTCGTCTGAAACAATATAGCCTGACTGTTGCTATTGATTTTAGTGGATTGTGCTCTGGTAAGCACTCCTTCAAGCTCCTGCTGCTATATTAAGCAATCGTTTCCCACAATAGACGACACTCTTTCCCTGCCTCCCGCAGCAATTTGGTTTGCTCTAATGGGCCTGGTATTGCTCAAACTCCACATTGATTGCCCGGTGGAGGATTTTAAAAGGAGAGGTCGAAGTTTCCGTCAATGCGGCTGTCACAAATGAGCCCGTTTTTTTTAGATACATTGGGGATTTTTCTTTTTCCTGTGGACTGGTTCAGCCTGACAGTTCAAGGTACTCGTGCCATTAAATGATGTTCGAACATGCAGTGATGTAAATGTGAGGGGCCGTGCAAAGCCCACTGCGAAGTATCTTGGACTCGAAATGAAACCTTGAAAACAGTGACGTGCCTGGATTGATTCCACCGGCCTGTCTTTGGTTCTAATGCGATGTGACTACATTTCCCCCGCCAGGCACCCGAGGCCCTCTGAAGTATGTCTCTTTAAATCACTGGGGCCTTGGGAGTGCGATGATTTCAGATGCCGGGCTGCTTTTTTTTTTTTCACATCGGTTGTGGCGCATTGAATTCCCGCCACGCTATCTGCTATCGCCTCCCCGTGTCACTGAGCGTCAATAAATCAGTTCGCTCTGCAGGCAAACCCTGGAACATGTGGGGAAAAATAACATGCCCTGCAGTCACGGATATTTAAATGTACAAGGGGGATATCGCTGCTGATTGGGCCACACATGACTGCCCGGCGCACCCGAGACAGTGGGAAAAATGGCTGCCGTGTGGGAGCACTTAAGTGGTGAAGCCATTTAGCGCGTGACTCTCGCAGATGTGATCTAATTGGCTGCTCTCCACAGACAGGAGAGCGGTTTGTGTGATACTATACGTGGGTTCTTTACTTTTGGATGAATTGCACACTGCATGCATAAAGTATCTGTGTGTGTGTGTGTGTGTGTGTGTGTGTGTGTGTGTGTGTGTGTTACAGCGTGATACAGCCATTTTATTACAGCATGGCCTTTCTTCATAGCAGTGCGATGCCCGTTTTGGGGCGTGGCCCATTCGGAGCAGGAATTGCTCGGCGACGTCCAGCATCCAGTGGAAAAAGTGAAAAGGGCAAACTACTCGAAACAAGCTGTTGCACTCAGACTGTACATTTTGAATCTCAATAGGTCAGTACAATCTTTTCCCCAAGATGGAACGAATTCTGAGTAAAAAGTGACGGCCTTCTGAAGTAATTGTTTGTAGCTCAAGCATGTTTTTACCCATCTTTGTAGCACAGGAAGCTAACACACACGTGTAGTCTTTTGCTCATCCCTTTGTCTTTTGTTCTAAAAATGCACAGTCAATAGTCCCCTGATGCGTTCAAGGTAAACAGAAAGACTGACACCGGGGACAGAGGGTGGCGTTGTGAATATTGCAGTCAGGGCGACGTGGCGCTCATCCATGTTAAAGGCTGCGGCTGTGCCCACCCAGCTGTCTGTCAACATCTCTGAGGGGACAACTGTCAGATTAAGAGCCCCAGCTTAATGTCAATAGATCACAATCTGCCTCCTGGCCTCAATTATATTGCCTCTCGTCCTCCAACCTCCCCCCGGTGCGGTGAGGAGTATTAGCTGTGAGCCTCATTACGTATTCAGAGCTGTAATGGCTTCTCTGCGCCTGCACCGCATAGATTAGCACCAAGGGCCGAAGGGAAGCTACACGTTGGCGCAGGCTTTATGAACATTGCCATGATGGATGTCGGGCCCGAGTGTCATTAGTGCTGTTGTGCTGTGAATTCGGCAGTAGATTGGCAGAAAATCCCCTCAGCACGGCTCGGTGTATCCTGTTAGTGCAGCCATGGCATGGGACATGTGCAGTGAAGACACATTTGTTCATGGAAAATAGGGTGTATTTATGAGCGTTCCCACTTCTAGGTATTTATTTATTTATTTATTTGCTGTTTTTGTCATTTCCCCCCAATATCTATCTCGGGGTGTAATATATGCTGGTGTTGTGAGCATGTGGAGTGGTCTCATTCGGTGCGTATGAGGTCTTGAAACCCCCGCCCCCCCCCCCCCTTCCCCTTATATATATTGCTTTTTACTCCCCCACTCTTTCACACATGGCCAGTCCCTCTGGGCCCACCTCTGCTAGCCAAGGTTTATTATCTATTTGACAGAAGGGCTGGCGGAAGGCATTTGAACACCCCATAAATTGTCATGCAGGCTGCAGCGTGATGCCGACCAGCTCCATTCCCCCGGCAGCCTGGCACATAACCTCGGTGCCAGCCCATCACGCTGCCGTTTGCCGATCCAAGTTGAAACAGTGCGGCGCAATTAACGGCACAGATCATTTACATAGTGGAAGAGCTCATTTTCATAATGTTTCCTCTATTATCTGAGGAAGAAATTAACCCAGGAATATATTTACATACCAGCCGCCAATGGTAACAGCTTGCTAATTGCCTGTTAGATGATTAATAAGCTTACAGCAGATGCTAATGAATCAAGCACTCGTTGTTTCAAAGGTGCTCATGTGGCAGGGCTTGTGTTTTTTTGTTTTTTTTTGCAGCTTAATTACAGCCGTAATGATGTACTTGTTGCATCTGCTTTGAAGCAAATACAATATTTAAAAAAATGGAAACGATA
This sequence comes from Cyclopterus lumpus, assembly GCF_009769545.1. Taxonomy (NCBI): domain Eukaryota; kingdom Metazoa; phylum Chordata; class Actinopteri; order Perciformes; family Cyclopteridae; genus Cyclopterus; species Cyclopterus lumpus. Next base: position 24,102,808 of record NC_046968.1, read on the forward strand.
TATATCTGAGTGAATGGATGGCTAATTGTTGTTGGAGTGTTGTCACTTGTTTGAGTAATAAACCAAAGACGCATTCCCCGACATCAACTTTAATTGAAGAATATAAATGCAGATTGACACGGTATTGTTTTCGGTATTTTTCTGCTTCACGTCTTCGTAAGTAGGTGTCACCAATAGTTGGTGATTTGAGCTTTGTATCGAGCCCTTGTGTATCACCCTGTTACTAAAATTATATTTTTAGCCATGCCAGCGGCACACGTTTATTATTCCAGAGACCACGTATCCAAATAACTTGTCTGTGCCCCGACTTTGAGTTTAACCAATTATTGGATTGCCAAACAAGTTTCATCTGACGCCAACATCAGGGGAACATTTTTAATTCGTCCGATATGCTGAGTATTGCATTATCAAACGTTGAGATATATTGTGATTTATTACCTTTTCTTGTGTGCAAATTATGCAATTTGTCGACATCTGTTTTATCTAATAATGTAACGTTTTTAATGGGTTCACCTCCCTTCAGTTCATTTCAAAAGGCCTAGACTTAAATACTTTATTATCATCAACTAATTTACTTTACTTTCTATAGTGGTGATTTGCATTAAAACACAAAAATTAAAATTGTTATTGATGAAAAGATCTAAACATTAGCATTTTTAATGATGTATTAAATGCTGCTTAGTTTTAAATCTAACCGGTCATATTCCCTCTCTAATATCTAATTATGTTCCTGTGAATACATCTCCACTCATACAACTGTAGTTAATGTTTACATTTAAACGCATCATGATATTTGAACAATTTCAAGTCCAATACTATTTTTCTTACCGAATGGAGCTTGAACGCACCACGGTGTAACTCAATGGAACCTCCATAATAACAACAGCTGTTGACGTCAACGTTACAAACGTTCCTCGCGCTCCTCCTGCCAACTACTATCATTATCAGACGTGAGGAGAAAGCATCAATGCCCATCTCCGGATCACATATCGTTTACCGAATATTGGCCCGTGACGATCAGCAGTAACACGTTTTTTTTTTTCCCACTCTATGATGATTAAACTGTGTAATTAAACCGCGGTTCACATGACTACCTGGTCAGTTTTGATATTCAAAATGCTCCGGCGCGGACGATTGCAGGAAATCAAGACACCATGGATATGGTAGCTTCTTCAGTTGTTATGTTTATGAACCCGTGACCTAAATAACCGCAGTTACGCCCAAAGTGATTTCTCCCTATACGTTCCTGATTGCACATTAAGAATTATACTCGGCGTTTGTGTACGGAAACATTATTTCCATGCAAAATATCGCGATACTATGCTTTATACATTAGTAAACATTATATATACCTCACATTAGCATGTTAGCGTTGTCGTTGGAGAACGTTATAGCTTGCTGACATTAGCATTGAGCACTGGCAACCATTTCGACACTCCCATCACATTACAGGACGCGGTTGATTGCCAAGTCACCGGGTAGCTAATTACCCATTTTGGGCCGTGCACATTATGCTCACCAAGCCATATTAATGCCACAAATGATAAGGTGTATTCCATCACGCTAGCTCCTTGTTAAATTCCTCCAGAGAAACGTTGAAACGTGACACCCTCCTCTATGTGTGTGTGTGTGTGTGTGTGTGTGTGTGTGTGAGTTCCTGCCTCTGTTTCCTGCCTATTCTTTGGTTCAGTATTATCATACCCATCCTAACAGACAGATAAGCTTTGGTTTATGGAATAAAGGCTGACTCACCGGTTTTGATGCAGAACCGAATAAATCCCTTTTCAAACCCGCTGTTTTGCATCAGTTATTATTTCAAATATCCCTGCACACACACACACACACACACACACACACACACACACACACACACAATCTCTTTACCGTTTTACAGTGAAGCATGCTGAGTGCCCTTGTTACACATTTAGAAAGAAACAATATTTCCCTAATCCCCCTCCCTTTCTTTCCCCGGCTTTAGTTTACAGTTTAATAAATGGATGTGTTTTAATTGTACCACAGCACAGTGCTCTCAGTGCAGCGAGTGATTAGCACGACAGTGTTTTCTAAAACCCTGTGCTGCTGTTTATTTAATTGTCCCTATGATGCCGTGGCTACGCTCTATTTATTTTGCTGCTTAACTAAAACAAAAGGCAGGGTTCAACTTTAGTGGAGGCTCATGCAATATTGAGCAGACTGGAAGACTGCACCGCACTCTGGAGATGTGTCTCCCAAACACGGTGCACAAAGCCAAGCAAGCAAGTGTGTGTGTGTGTGTGTGTGTGTGTGTGTTCAGTCGTGTTCGTTCAGTGTTTGTGCCAAGCCTGCGAATAACAGAACTTTCAGTCTATGAATAATTTTCTGTGTTTATGCTTTCTTTGCCCCATGAGTTGCTATTTTTTGCCTCCTGGCTTTCTTCCATTTTTAATGCAGATTTCTCTCCCCCATCTCCCACATTTGTCTCCCTTTTTACCTCAGTGATCACTCGTAATCATTACTGAAACGTATGAATATATATTTCTCCAAAATATGTTTCGCTATTTGCAAAAATAACGTTATTCCCAGGTTGTTCGTGTTATATAAAAATGTTGGTACGTGTTGTTAGTGTGTGTGTGTGTGTGTGTGTGTGTGTGTGTGTGTGTGTGTGTGTGTGTGTGTGTGTGGGAGAGGGGGGGGGGGGGGGGGAACCACACATTCTCTTAAAATAAAAAGTAAGATGTAAATCCACACAATTCACACTGCAATCAGAAATTAATCAGTCCGACTCAAACATTGACAGCCATATATGTCCCTGCAATCAATGCACTTTATATTTGTGAGATGTACCACTGTTATTGTGCAAATGACTTGGCTTCCTTCCATTTTTAAAGGCTCCCACGAGATATCTTGTGCGGTAAATGAAAAGTAAATTGTATGCAGTAATCTCAGAACTGCGTAACCTTTGAGTGTCACCTCGTAATGTCACGTCATGCTGATTTTGTTGATAAAGGACGGACTCATCTACACTCTACGTGTAAAGACACGATCCCGATGTAGGAAGACTTCAGACTACAAGAATGTAAATATCAGGTGTAACTGAGGCGCACGGCTGCATTGCATATTATCATCTTGATATTAAATAACTGACCCCTGTTTTAAGAGGCTAGATATGGGGTCAGGTGGGTTGCTGATATCGCCGCAGACAGCCCCTCCCTGTTTGACGTTGGCGTGGGGACAGCGGGCCCCGATCCTTTCCTGCAGGAGGAGCGGGCACAGAGTTCATGACATTATGTTGATGTCATACATATATTATGTCATATAATTATGACTGTGATACGATAAAAGTATCTTGATACCGATACTGAAATGACATCACGGCAAAAGCCTTACAGGAAGACATACAGGGCACAGAACTTTAAGTTATTTTCAATAATAGGAATAACAAAATTAACAGAATTATTGTACCGTAGTGCATAATACAATACATGTATACATTCTTAACATAACCAGGAGTGGCGAAACTCTTAATTAAGATCAGCTATACGTTCACATCTTATTAAAATGTTAGCTCCTTGTAGAGATGAAGTGAATTAGAGTTCCCGCTCATGTCTCGGGCTTTTATTGTGAAAGGTAAGAACAGATAGAGCCAATGAGCTGCTGCTGCCGTTGACAATGTGGGAGCAATAAATATTTCTTGGTTCAGATCCGAGTTATTATGGTTTTACCTTCATGTAGTATATGATCTTATTTGCAGTGTGCATGTGAGAGAGAACGACGCCCACTGAGCCAGCAAACGGGTGGAAGCCGCTGTTGCCTCTGCACACACACGCACACACACAACACACACACACACACACACACACGCACACAGACGCAACTCGTGCATATGGCTCTTATTAAAACCCTGTAATTCTTAGTATCTGTACCAATAAAATGGGGTATTTTACCATATTTCACGGCAGGGTATTGCGATACTTTTTTAGTGTACCGACACTTTACAGGTGTGTAGTTGAGATAAAAATGAAAGCTGCGTTCGAAGATGTGTGGATATGAATGTGTGTGTGTGTGTGTGTGGGTTAGGAAGTGGGATTTTGTTGTGTCATTGTCATCATGGCAAAATGTGGTCATGGAGACACCAACTGCCGGGGGAACTATACCACAGGAGCTGTTTTGAGTACTTTGCCAGGTGTTCACATGCCTGTCTGTCTTCCTGTGGACAGATGTTGTCACAGCAACCGTGCACGAGGCAGTCGTGAAACATTACAGGTGCGTAGTTAAGATCAAAATGAAGGCCAAGTATGCAGATTGGTGTGGTCCGAGTACGGGTGCCAGAAGTAGGGAGTGGGGCCCTGGCCAGTATTAGGGTTGAATATCAATGTTGTTCTTGAGGGATTTTAAATGCTGGTTTCATAACTGTGTTAGTATTAAATGGGCAAATCCAATCTGTGTCAGAGAAAATGAACTCCCCTTTATTACCCCGTGATTATCAAGTAACAATCACTGAATGTAATCTAATCTATGTTCTTTTTCTTTTTTTCTCCTTATCACCAGTCGTTAAAAAAAAAAAAAAAAAAAACTCTCCGGATGACGCATGTTTCATCTGAGGTCGTCAGGAAATTGATAATTGGCTCATGATGTTGGTAATTTCAGACGTAACTTTGAATGGCTTCATTGTTACCAGAGGTGCCCGGAGGTGGGTTCACCACATCTGTCTGACGACAGCTCCGTGTGTTGACATGCACCTTCACCTTTTTGATTCTCACAGATAATTGATCCAAAAAAAAAAAACTTAAACGGACGATTTGCAGCATTGCAGATGTGCGAATGAATAACTGGGAACAACTGGTCGCCTTCTGCGGAAATCCTTCAAAGGGACGCTTAATAACGCCTTAAATTGTAAACTGCTGTTGATCACCGTAAACCTACCTTCCAAAGTCATTCATGTTTTGGACACACATACTAATCTTTTTTTTAATTAGTAAGAATAGTTTGGGTGATCTACTCTGTAAAGATTAAACCCGGTTTCTAGTCCGATGTCAGCTGCCTATTGGTCGTTTCCAGGAGTTCTGGGAGAGAGAACTGGCTGTGCATACGTAATATTAATCCCTTATTTCTGTCACCGGGGGAGCATGAACTTGCCTTTCATTGATCTTGTAAAACTGTCTGAGATTAAAAAAAAATCTTGGTCCGCCTATCTGTGGAGAGGGAAGTTAAGAGAACATCTGAGTGAGGTTATTCAAGAAATGCTTGGAAACCCCCGCCTCCGTGAAAAATAATAAGAATCGACACCATACTCATGCAGGTCATACTCGTGATACACACTGCAGCGCATTAGCTGGCATGTGGTTCTCGAGGAACCTCATCTCAGCTCATTTACTTCCAGACAGTTGGCCAGAGTCTGCAAAAAAAATCTTGCTCATGAAATATTAATATCGACAAATCTTTAAGGGATATGTAAGAAATATTGTGGAGGGACCAATTAGGCAGAGTGCCAGAAGTTTTTTTTTAAAATTTCTTTTCTTCTTCTTTTTTTTTTCTACAGTTATTTCCTTTCTGTGGAGGTTTACATTTTCTTTCATGTTTTTAACACTTGCTTGTGGATCAGCACATTTTGCGGAGAGAAAGTGCTCTCTATCTGAAATGCAAATTCCTTATTAAATTTAATATCTATAGCTATACATAGAATATTAACACACACACACACGTGTATCCTCGCCTGTATGAACACATACTGCATTTGTCTGTGTGTGCTTTTGAACTTGTGCATTATTCATATATTTATACAAGCAACTACTTTATTCATCTGTACTCCTTTATCCATTAAAGGGAAGTGAGCAGTTATTTGAAAAACACTCAAGTGGGCCCACAGTCTCACTGAGAGAATCTCAATGTAATTAAGGAAGTTTAGTAATTCTGCTCTTGAAAGCATGTTTCACGAAGCGGCGCTTGATCACAGCGAGTGTGGCGCATAGCTCATGCTGGTGGTGTATTTGGCCCACTGTGTTTTGGCGTCTCCACTGGGAGCACTGGTGTTACCAGTAGCACCCTTTTATTTCTTACAACATGGCATTAGTGGTGGAACGCAACCAAGTACATTTACTCAAGTGTACTGTGCTGAAACACACGTACATCCGAAGACTTTTTACTGCATTGCATTTATTTTACGAGTATATGAAATACAATGCATCATTATACATTAAATTAAACCACCCAACAGTAAAAAAATATAAATAAAATAAGGTATGAAATTAGCTTTATTTCAGCCGGCTTCAACAATTAAATGAATCTCACATGTCAATCTGATATTATTACTTATTGCACCATTGGTATTAATCAATGACCCTGGTAGCATCGCTTCTCCTGACATCTAAAAAAAGACACTCACCTGGTCAAGGTTATTGCATCGTGCATATGCCTTTTTGTTAATTATTGGCCGTTACATTTGTCCCAGAGGAGGTGGCATGTGCACTGATTAGCCCTCCTGCTTTCATGTGTACCGAGACCTGAGAACCAACTGTGGTATTTTCTGCTTTTAGTTTTTTTTTTTTTAACAAGGTCGAGTAAACAGCTGTCGGAAAAGACCACCAGAGAGGGTCAACTAAATCCCTTTTCCAGAGACGCCACAAACAAACCTCCAACCCAATTTATTTGTCGTAAGAAGAAAGAAAAAAAAAGAAAGAAAGGAGCTACCTGCTTGCAGAGAAAGATGCTTAGCGTTTGTATTTGTGCCGCTCGTCATTCTTTATGGTCAGCGTGCAGCACTTTTATATCATACTGGTCATTTTCTGCAGAGTTATTTCTGCTTTAATCACAGTCCAAGTGCTGAATACCTCTGCTCAGGTTGAAGTGAGTTGTATATACGCTGGGGCCAAATTACATGTAATAATTCACCTTATTTACAGCAGATATTTTCATTCGTAATATCAGGTGAAGCACAGATAACCAATAACATTATTGAAGGTATTTCTTTATTGAGTTTGCTCCCAGTAGGCCAACATGCTCTAAACCAGGGCCCTGGAACATGGGGACCAAAATGAACGACAGCAATCAATCCTGTTATTATTCATAATTTATTTATTATTCTCTTCGTAAAAGCTCTACTCTGTAAACATTAGTATTGGGAGAACGTCTTATTTATATAGCTACCATGATAATCTTGTAAAATGTAGTTTTTGGCAAGAAATTTGAATAAATACAGTTGTTTGAAGGAGATGTTTTCACAGCAATATAAAATGAATATGAGAGAGGATGGCAGGATAAGTAATAAATATTCTATATATTTATTTATATATGTATATTATATTTATCTAAATATATATTCTAGGTTGCCGAAATACGTTATTCTGCTGCTCACGTCCACAGCTGCGATATCTTGCCCTGAACAGGATTATTACCTCGCATATCACGAGTATAATATACATACGACCCCACATAAAAAAATCTTCCTCTATAAATGAAGTAAAAGTTTACAAAGTCAAGTAAAAGGCAAAGGATAATAATAGGATAAGATGTTTAAAGTTTTGATTTACACTGACAGGACTGACAGTTAAATTATTATCTCGGACGGTGGTAAAAAGGTATTCAGGAGCCTCGCCGCCAATTATAGCTCTTAGAAAAAGAATGGGAAAAGGCAAAAATCACTATCAGAAGGTCAGAATATATATATTTAGTTTTAAAGGAAATTGAAATCAGCCAAGAAAATTACAATCTGTGTATCTTTTAATAACTACCGTCACACATTGCAAACTCCTTTTTACCTCATTGCCAGTGAACAAGCGTCAAATTAAGCAGATCCGTCACTAAAAACCACAACAATAACATTTTAGGGAAGAACACCTGGGAACATAACTCGTACATCGTTGTGGTGGGAAAAAAGCAACACATCTTGAAACGGCCCGTTTACAGAAATAACTCATAGACAAAAGCGCAATTTTTTTTTTTTAAGGTCCATTTTCCACACCTAATTTGCTACCTCATGACGACATTCCTCATACATTTGCCTCCTAATCGCAAACATCTGCCACCGGAGTACGCTAAGTGATACTAAACGGCTAAATCTGTGAAACAAACACGAGTGTCTGACAAACTCGATTCTGTAAGCAGAACACGCTCTGCTCGAAAGCTGTAACATCGTCAGCTGTGCGTTAGCCCCCCCCCCCTTTGTCTTCCCTCAAAAAACCTAAGACACAAGTGGTTTGTCTGCCGACGATCCTAATTGCTTGCCAGAAGGAGCCGAGCTCAGGGTTCAATTCCCCCCACTGGCATCTCATCCTGAGTATTGATATTCCTCCTTCCTGTCCCATGAGCGTTTTGTTCCATAGGAAGAGCTGTGTTTGTCTCCAGAGGGCAGAGCGGAACAGAATGACAAACACTTGGGAGAAGGGCCGGGGCGGTGCGGCTTAAAACCATGATTTTAAAAGCATGGACGATAATGGCACATGTCAAGATACACAGATTTGACCTAAAATGTATAATATAAATGCATCTGAAGGGGTAGAGCACTGCATGACATACTTTCAACCATGTCGAAGTCAATGGAAACCATCAGAAATTCAAAATGTTATCTTTTTTACTTCGTTAACGTCAGCTGTGGTGGTTATTCGCAATTCAAAAGATTAGGAAGTAAGTTATTCTATTTTTATTTTAAGTACTTTTATTGGCTAAAAACCTTGGCATTTGTAGTTTAAGATATGTTCAGCGCTTGTGCGAGGAAGTTCAACCGGGTCATAATTCACTCTTTAATATCTATTAAATAATGCTGTGAAAACGTCACCTTCAAAACAACTGTGTTTTTAAAGTTTCTCGTCAAAAAAACTGCATTTTGCGAGATTCACGAGCGCATCACGAGATCGTTAAGAGTGCCCGAGCTTGTATAGGAATGAATTCCTCTTTAAGTAAGTGTCTCATTAAGATCGCTCCTCCGTATTTTAAGGTTGTTAAATTTGTGTCGAGTTGTGAACTTTATGTCTTCTTCACTCGTCGGGGTACTTTCTCTTCCTTCCATAGCTCCTCCACCCCGTCTTAAAAAATGTGGAGCAAAGATCTGCTATAGACGACGTAAATGTATTGATAATGTACAATAAAAGTAACCGCAACAAGGAAATATTGACACAATGATGGTCATATGAGTGATGTACTAAGACGTATAGGGGATCCATCACGTTGCTAAGGATTTAAATATCTCCAACAACAACAACAGGTGTGGAGGATTGTTTGAGAAGAGCAAACCTACCGAAATAATTAGTTTTACATTCAAGTTTAACTCAAAAAAACATCAACATTAAGCTGCAGGAAATTTGAGTATTTGAGATTTTTTCCCGTGTGTGCGCGTGCAACCCATTTGTCGAGCAGCTTCAGTCGTTGAACTCACGTTTTTATTAACTTCCTGCCGCTGGCGGCCGTGATGGAGACCCTTAATGAGATCCCTCCTGCTGTCGCGTTTCCCTTTGGAACATTTCGGTTTAAATAAATGCACGTCATCTCGTTTTTCTTTCCCTCCACGTTCCCCAGTTTTTGAACGCTGTCGTCACACCTTGTTTCACATCCAGCGTCTCTGTAACTGACGACAGTCGTTTATAAAGTCCACACCTTTTCTACCATGTGGACTTGACCCCCCCCCCCCCCCTCCCCCCCTCACTAACCTGTGACGTGCTTTCACACGTCGGGAGCCCTTTCGCCTCGTCTCGTCAATTCAAACTGGACACGGTGCAATCATCTGTAAACTACTGTTCAATCGACGACAAATTTGGAAACTTCTAAAACTCTTGAGGCCCGTGGAGTCGTAAACACTCGTCATGTCACTTAGGGAATTGGTGCACTTACCCAGATGTCAGATGTGCACACTGTCTCCATTAAGCAGCAGAAGGGGGTGGGGGAGGGGGGACAATTATGTCAGCTATCCAGCAGAGGACACAGGCTGCAGCTGTACACCCATTACTTTGATTTGTTCATGTCTCTGGGGAGAGGGAGTGAATAGGAGAGGAGAGGTAAAGGAGCAGAGGGAGGTTACATTAGATGCCTATCAAAGAGTCAAAATGGCAGGTGCCACCTTCTGGCTCCGGTGCAAATACAAGTGAGTGTGTTCGTCAGGATGCAATTGGCCTTTCTCCAGGCCCTTCTGCCCTTGGTTGATGACAAACCAGGGATGTGGGTAGGTAATAGCTTTCCAGCACCTGCTTATTCATCCAAAATCCTTCACTTAAAGGACGAAGGAGATTAAGTCCCGTCCCCCCCCCCCCGCCCTTCGAAACACGCTGACCTTTGCTGATTGACTCGTCAATACTGAGCCAACTCGCTGCTTTCGGAGTCCAACTATCCCGCACGGAGGAACGGAGCGGCTCGCCTTTGACAAATGAAGATAAATGTCTTTTGGAAGGCAGCCATTTTCTTTAGGAAATGTTTTTTTTCTTCTCCTCCTTCCCCCTCCTGCTAATCATTCTGAACAACAAGGATTTCACTGTGTCTCTCTTTGTGTGCGTCGAGTGCTAAGTGGGAGCAAATGTGCTGTGACAACAGCTTGTTGGAAAAAGGAGAGGAGATATAATATCTGTGATGGATGAGGGGGTCTGTTAAATGTGTGAAAGTTGCTTTTTTCTGGGATTCTGGTTGTTGGCTTGCATAAAGCTTATTGTTACGGCTCATCGGGGCCGACATTTTGGGGGCGATAGACTTTGTGCATGTCCAGCAGGATGGCTGTCGGGTGAGGTGAACAAAGGACAAAGTGCAGAGATGCAACGGAAACGTTATCACCAAATGAATACCTAGCTTGCACGTCAAAAGTTTTGTTTTGGTAAAAAAGTTTTGACATGGTTTCTAAAACAGGAAACACACACACACACACAGACACACACACACACACACACGTACGTACGTACGATGTCGGACCCTCGCTCTCTCCAGCATCCTCTGCAGTCCTTTGACAGCAGCAAACAAGTGGTCTGTGAGGCCGTGAGAGGAAGAGACGTCCTCATTCTAAAGTCTGGGCACAAGCAAACAAGGAAATAGCTCGGCTGTGGTCGAGCCGGAAAATAATGGAAAAAGCGCACTTTCAATTTAGCCATTCCTGAGGTCCCTCTCCCCCCTCCCTTTTTGTGGAGGAGGGAGAGGTATATATGGCTCGAGGCAAAGCAAGGTAGATAGCTTGGAAGTCGACTGACAAAATACCCCAGAAAAATGGAAGCAAGCTATAAATAAACAAGCAGCAATATCCTGTGTTATGAATATATAATTTCTGTCTTTAATAACTATTGAGGCCTGAGGGATAGTCTACAAACGGCTCAGCGAGCACTGATTTTGTGATTGCGAATTGAACTCCTATTGAATTATTAAGGCACCTGCAGACTGGTAGTCAGCTGTGCTGTCCACTGACACCTGTTCTGGAGCCACATTTAAACCGATCCGTCTTTATCCACCTCCAGGGAAATGAAGGTTCAACTAAAACACATTTATTTATGAGAAGAGAGAACGACTCTGACCTGAACCAAGGTCATTTTTGATTATCTGTTATTTGTTTAAGACATTCTTCAAAGTAAAAGATGTCAAGCGTCGTCTGGTTTCGGAAGGGACACGGAGAGAGAAACAATATTTTTTGAGATTGGCCTCAAATATGCAATAAACATTAAATCAGTGCTTGGCGGGAGGCGAGAGAAGACATCTTGAAGAGAATAGTTAACGCGAGGGGCCACTCTCGTCACAAAGGTTCCCTCTGCCCGGGTGTAGTCCTGGTCCAATTCATTAGAAACCAGCAGCAGTGCTGCATGATGTCGTCTTTTGGGACCTCTCTTGACCGCGGGAAATGTTCCCAAAACCTCCTCCATGATCCTTCGTTTCTGCTGATTCGTAGTGACCATGAAATAAATTGAGTCAAGTCTTACAATAGTACACTTTTCCTCTCCACGTCCACCCGGGGCTCTGTAGGTTTGAGCTTCTAAAATGTGTGGAGCTTTGGACTTTTGATTGACCTTTTCAACCTCATATAATATATTGTATATATTATGATAATATATATGATTCTAAATAATATATATATATAATATATATAATATATAATATATATATATATATATATATATATATATATATATATATTTAAATAGATAGAGAGAGAGAGAGAGAGACAGGCTTCTGCTCGCGTAATAATTGACATAATGTGGCGCCTCCACATCCAATGTGAACCCGGCGTACGTCTCTCTGTGTATATATATATTATATATTCCATCTTGAATAACCTTTTCTTCACTCGACGTATAAAACAGTGTAATGAGACAGAACCACATCGCAGTGAAATTCATTAGCGGCCTAATATTAACACATCACTTTCTGTGACAGCGCAGAAGTGCATGTTTTACGATGATACTTAATGGCGGGGTAACAAAGCCATAAAGGAGCCTGATGGGAGGCGGCAGCCAGAGAGACCCACTATGGAACAGCCCATTGATTCTCTCGGGTGCTCTATTGATCCGGCATGTTTTCTTTCTACTGGAGCCCGCTAATCGCTGGCTTATCAGGGAGATGGGTTCAAGCACTACTGTAAATCACCGGGCACTCCCCGGATCTGGGGGGGGGTGGAGTGCTCAGGCCGCGGTGATTGAGCATCAGCTATTTCTGAAGATTTAATTTGTTATCCCTCAGTCTCGTCTTTCAGTGTTAAGCGTTTAACATGAGGAAGCTGGCATGGAAGGAAGGCCGGCAGAGTGTAGTGGCACTAGCATCTGTAACTCAATGCCATTCATCATTGAGCATTTCTGTATATATATATATTTACACACAAAAACCTGCAATACTACAATGTTGAGTTGGATGAACGGGAACACCTCACATTTCTTACACTGTATAACGCTGCTCCGCTCTTATGACAGTAATTATAATCATTTCTAAAGAAGCCAGAGCCACTCGACTGTTTAACCTTCCACGCTGTCGAACTTACGGGTAAGCATGTTCATTATAATTAAATATATGACCTAAACTGGGGATTTTTTTCCGTCCTTTTCTGGATTAAAAAAAGAAAAGAAAATGCTTCACTGACTAGACAAGTTGAGACATTTTGTTCCCCTTTATATGCTGTTACTGTTTTAGATGCAGTCAGGAAAAAAACATGGGGAGCGGGAGGAATCGAAACGGAGGACGTCGCACATGCGTCGTGTTCGTCGTAACCGCGGTAGCGACATCGTTTGACTCGGCTCTCTGTCGCTCATCTGCAATGACAAACAGGACCGTCGACACTACAGGAAAGATGTGAAAGGAGTTAAAGTATAAAAGCCAATTTCTCAGCCGTATAAGAAGGAAATGCTTCTACGACGGTGTATATTTTACTTATGAGAAACATATCGGCATCAAAACAAGTATTCCCAGTCAACAATATATGGACATTAACATACTCTTCTACATCCGTTCCCCGTATTAAGGCCCTTCTGCATTCCGAGAGGCGCTTCAGTTCACAGTGGGTCATTTCCTATAATGAATTGCCAAATTATCACGAGTGTTTTCTTGTCAAATAGGAAATGGTAATGATGATGACAAAAGAACAACAACAACAGCATAAAACAAGTTGTATCTTGCCCTGCAGCCGACAGCGGTGCAGTGATTATTATTTTATTTTTTTTCTTCACCCCCCCCTTCTCGCATACACACAGACGCACTTCTCAAGCTGATAATCAGGCATTTATTCCATAAACAATGCTGGAACTGACTTGGGATTTGCCTAACAATGTCTCATTACTAGTGTATGAGCTTCTTTTTTTTCTTTTTTTTTTCTTCTTTTTTTTTTTTTTCCTCGAGATAATGCAATTCGTCAAGGAGAGCAGATGAGGGAGGGAGCGAGAGAACGGAGGGGCGGGGGTGGAGCGAGGGGAGGAGGACAAAAACACTTATTAATTTGCACGAAATGGAATTAGCAGCGGGGAGTTAGAAGCGGCGGAGTTTCTAATTTTACCCTTGCCCCCGTGCGCCGATGGTAAATGGAGATTTGTCACACTCCACTTGGCCGGCTCCCCAGCTCGATGAGCTGTCTCTCTCTTGCAGGAGCTCAATATCTTGCATTAGCCGCAATGCCAGCGCTCACATCACTGCCACAGCCCCACGGAGTCGTCGGGAGAGAGGAGTGGGCGGAGGTGTCATCGGTTGCCACATTTCACTGGTGACACTGAATAAAAAGCAGGACGTGAGAGGCGAAGGCAGTCGACTCGCGAGCTCTTCGTCTCCCTCGTCTTCTCTCGCGACTGTAGAGGACGGATAGATGGGCTCGTGGATACGACGGATAAACGGACGGCTGGATTGCGAACGACGAATAGATTGATAGAAAGGCCCGGTGATATGAATCACACAACCACTAGTTGTGATTGATGGTGTAACATCGCCACGAAGGGAATACATGGCAGGCCTTTTAGGAGCGGAAAGCCCAAAATATGCACCGCGAGGTTGCTTGAGTGAGCTGAACACGCGGCGTACTTATATCGTTTTCGCCATCAACAGTCGAACAGAACTTAAACGTACAGAGCTTCAAAAAAAATAATCTGCTATTGTCTAATTGTAGTTGTTTTTTTTAAAACTAATGATGCAAACGGTTCCCTTGTTCTGGCCTTTCGATTGAGAGAATCTTTGCCCCACTTCTGTGTCTCATACGCGGCCATGTGGCCCGTATGGATGGATGGATATACAGACGGATTGATATTCATAGGCCAAATTCCAATAATGGCAATCTGCTGGCGCCCACAGAGCAGAGAGCATGATAAACAACATGCTGTTAAATTAGAGCACCAATCAATAACCGCACACATACACACACACACACAGTCAACCCTTGGTGAGTGCATCCTGGAGAAAATAACCTGCTATAACCCCCCCCCCCCACACACACACACACACACACCCTGCAGCCCCTCCTTGTGGGACTACTTTCCACGGGGTTGAAAGGGCACAGTCGGTGATGCGGCTGATAAACACAACTGGAGCCTCTGAGGTTGTCCTGCCTGTTTAGCTTCTCCCTTACAGCAGATAACAAGAGCTGAATTATCCCGGCTCTGCTCAGATCAAGGCCCCCCGGCTCCTTTGATGCATCGATCAATATATCTGCGATGACGTGATCAACCGTTCTGGCGGTCCAAGGTGCACTTTTTGGAGCTGCCAGCGCCTTTTTTTTCGAATCCCTTCTTGTAACTCCAGCAGATCTGCACGTGAGAAATATGTTCATTGATCATCGTGTGCAGATATTCCGCTCTTTCTTACTGCGCTCCGTCGCATCTGCCTCCGCCCTCGAAAGAAAGAAGAAGAAACAGAGAGAGAGAAAGAAGAGGTGGAGAACAGGGGGTGGTAACGTCGTCGTACGGCACTTTAATTGGAAGCATCAAAAGCACAAAGAGGGAGGGAGAGTGTTTATGTTCTGGATGGATTCCTCATTTTTGTATGGCGATGTTTTGTTTATCCGTTTGCCAAAGTTCCTCAAAGCCCAGGTCAGGTCAGTCTGGCTGCAAGGCCACAGACATCCCCCACTGATTAAAAGGAAGCAACTGAGACACACACAAACACACACACACACACACACACACACACCGCAGCGCCTGCAGCTCTTGCCTGGCGATGAGGATCCCAATGTGTCTGACAGCGAGGATGACTGCAGAGTGTGAGGGAATTAGAGGGATTAGGGGGTTATAGAGTAGCGTGATAGCCTCTGGGATGACGGAGGGATTAGCCCGATTATCTCACTCTCTCTCCCATCCAGTCAGGCCTAGTCTGCAGCGGAAAGCTGCCAGATGTGGCACCTACAGATAGAGAAGGGGAGAGGAGGAAACAGCCTGAGGGAAGGGAGGAGGGAGGGAGGAGTAGAGAAATGGGGGACGGGGGGGCGGAAAGAGAGGTTAAGTGAGGGCAAAGGAAGGAGTCAGATAGTGAGTAAGGAAAGGTTATAAAGATAGCCAGCGTAAAAAAAAAGAAGAAAGAAACCGAACGGGGAGGGGCATCAGGGGGAGAAATGTGAGGAAATTGCGTGGGGAGTGACAGACAAGGTAATGATAGTGGAGAAAGAGGAAGGGAAGGGGGATGAGATAGGAGGCAGAACTCCCTGTTTGCTTGGCTTCACTCTCATTCCCTCTAGTGCACATCGACTCCCTGCTCGGCTTAATATGGGATTTCATCAAGGTGCTGCTTAGACCAGCTTTACATTTTAATTTGCGGATTCTGTTGGCAGTCTTAGTCCATACCGGGGGCTGTATATAGCACGGCGTCTACTGTTTGTGCATTTCTAATCAGCGGGGATAGGACTCTGGGCCACACGTTTCCACTGCCGTCAACTTATTGTGGACGCTGTAAACACAGAAACTTCATTTAAACATAAAGAAACCGCGTGAACCAAAAGAATGACGAGACACCTCGTGCCCACCTCCATTCCATCCTCACTTCATATCAGGCGCAGTAACGCCCCCGCTAAAGGATGTAAAGTATTTATAGTGAACTTTGATCTGAGGCCGTGTAATGTGGAGCGGATCTCTTTTAAGGTCCAGAGGATGTTTTCTGTGAAACGAACCGCAGGAGAG
The DNA here is from genome assembly GCF_009769545.1 of Cyclopterus lumpus. Lineage (NCBI taxonomy): Eukaryota > Metazoa > Chordata > Actinopteri > Perciformes > Cyclopteridae > Cyclopterus > Cyclopterus lumpus. The sequence continues at coordinate 24,119,310 of NC_046968.1, forward strand.
TTGTGAGTGAGTTGTCATATGTGACTTACGCTGGTGTGTTCTCAATTTTGGAGTGGGTTTAGTGCGAAAGCAGTGCATTGTTGGGAGACGCGCGGTACGCCAGTCACAAGAGCCGGGCTGAGCTCGGCGGAACGAATGACGGCTTCACTTCGGTACCGTTCTGAGAGACGGCAATTAAGTTAACGTGAAGCCACATTCACCACACGCCGCTCTTGTCTATGTGATCTGTACAGCCGAAGACATTTGCGTCACCGAGCGTCACCTGATTGCCTGTTAGTCCGTTTTTCCAGTGTCGGAAATGTAACCCAAATGCAACGCGTCGCGGGTTCTCCTTCTGCTTCCGCTTGCTCTCCGCCTGCTTCGAGTTCCTGGAACTGAAGTTCATCGGTGCCCAGGAGGTGGCACGAAAGACAAGTTCTAGGTACTTTTTTAAAGGGTTGGCGGCGGTGCCGTTTATCATGGCCGATCAATCCGATGCCTCGTCACATCCCACCCGGGAAGACGACAAACACGACAGCGGTGTTCGCCCGTTTGGTCGTGCATCCGGACTGTTGTTCTTCACTCTCTTAAACGGCGCGTAAAGAAATGACATATTTGGTCCCGCTGTAGGATTTTTTTTATTTTTTATTAACAAAATATCCTAGTTAATAAAAACAAGTTGAAATGCAAGAAATAAGCACATTGCAAAGCCTCATAAGGGTCCTAAAGGTTCATGTTATGGGAAGTCGGGTTCAATGCTGCCGACAATAAGCTCCTTGGGAAGTCATCTATCATCCTATCCTGCCGTAACAATACGTTCATTGTGGTGAATTTCCATTATCGTGCAGGAATTATCATGTAAGAAAGAACCGGTTGCACAATGTTGCTCTTTAGTTTTATTTATTCATCCTTTTTTTTTTATGCTGGTGGACCTTATAATGATTTAATGATTTATGTTTTATGTTTTTTAGGTTATGTATGGAAAAAAAGGTCTGTGCTTTTGTTCAACGACATAAAATACATCATGAAATACTGCTCTCGTGAATTTTGATGCATTTAAACTTGCCAGCAGGGGGCGACTCTTCTGGTTGTACTTAATTGTTTAGAAGTCTATGAGAAAAGGACTCAGGTGATCCATTACCTCGGTAACTATTGTAAATGTGAGTTTATGGTCTCAATTGCTAGTTTCAAGTCAGCATTTGTTTACAGTTTATTTAGTAAATTCCGGTCCTGTTTACAACAACATAGGAATATAAAGAAGGGTACGCTTCAGCGCGTGGCTACTGGGAGTCGTCCGTGTTTTCTTACAACCGTAACACTGTCACAGTGTGTTTACACTCCATGAAGGTTAATTTGTTCATTATAATAATGTTGGTAGCGTAATAATGCCTCATTTAGCTCCACCCTCTCCTTTCACATTTTTAATCTTGCTCCGAAATGAAGTTTAGTATTGAGTATTGTCGAGCGTCTTCAAACCGATGGCAAAGTCAAAGTATTGCAACTTGAATATTTATATATATATATATATATATATATATATATATATATATATATATATATATATATATATGCTTTTTTCTTTTTTTAGGTTACAAATTGTGTTGAATAATGAGTTTCAATCTTATCAAATCTTGTCTCCTTCATGCTCATGCAAAGGTTGACACCGCCGCGACTATTTTGAAGGCCCATTTCTTTTTGTTTCTCAGCACGTCTGTTGTCACACATCCCCCCGTCGTGGCTTCCACAGCCCAAATATGCTGACAGGGAAACTGAACCGTTTATATCTCATACAAAAAGCCCACAAAACCAAAAGCCACAAGTAGCCGCCTCTGTAAACCCAGAGCTCGCTTCCTCCCGCTGCACTAAAACCTTTTACGCTTCAAACGCGGACCTACCGGAATAGTTTTAAGGAGCAATCTGCACTTTGCACCCTCTTCCCAGCGGTTCGCAACAACTCGTAAACACAAAGTTTTAAAAAAAATTATAAACTTTAATCTTTCTTTTAGTTTCTCATTGTCAAAGAGCTCGCTTCAATCCGGATATCTGACGTAGAAAGGGTATCGCCACATGCAGTCGTGGGTTACTTGTATTCTCTGGCGGCTCACATCGACACAGGATGTGTCGACAGAGCTGCTTGAAGGTTGTTTTTTTTGGGGGTGGGCGGGGGGGGTTCTGGTAGTGAAGTGGATAGATTGTTTCCGTGCAGTTTGTTTGTACATGTGTGTGTGTGCATGAGCGAGTCTCCGCGCTGTAAACAAGATTTGCTTCTGCCCTCAAACCATGGCCGACAGAGTGCTCCTGTGTGTCTGACAGCCACACACACACACACACACACACACACACACAGAAGAAAAAAAAGATTTCCACGGGTTATTGGGTATGGTGGGTTGTCATGGCAACTGGTGAGTGGATGTTCACTATGATTCTTTCCCCTCTTTCTTCTCACTAAAGAAAGGAGAAGCAGGATGCAAATTGACTCCCCCTAGCAGCCGAGCTAATCAGAAGAACTTAACTGGAACTAGTGATTTGTGGGGGGGGGAGAAAAAAGTAGAATCTTGTTTTCTCAGAAATAAATATAACGAGCAAAACCTGCACAGAAACATCGCACTGTTTTCTGTTTATTTCCCGTGCTTTTATTACGTTGTTATCTCTTGACAAGCCAACACAGAAACAGTCTGACCGACTACAAATGACTTAACGGTGAGCCACCACAGTGTCATTTACGTGTGCATATTATCTTTGGCCTCATGAATGTTTAATCTTCCAAAACAAACTTACTTTCTCAACATTGTGTGGATTCGTAAGTAAGGGCCAGACGCAGCGGAAAGAGCAACACATTTATTCTCCCTCGGTCTTCGTTTTTTCTGTTTTCTTTTTGTTTTTTTGACCCATTTCGACCGAAACGGAACTCATCCGTTATCTTTTGATCGGTGCGTGTGCAGCGGCGCTGTCAGAGTTGTCGAGCTAATCGAGCCGATAAGTCAGAATGGAAGCAGATGAGTTTCGTCTTATCTTCCCACAGCTTAGTGCTGCAGTTAGTCTCAGTTCAAAGTGTCAGAAAAAACTCTTTTTGGCACGTACGCGCGCGCTTAGAGAAAACATACAAACACACTACTTAGATCTCTCATATCTGAATTGTCTGTGTCTGTGTGTGCGTGTGTGTGTGTGTGTGTGTGTGTGTGTGTGTGTGTGTGTGTCTGTGTGTGTGGTCACTGGTGTGTGCAGACAGCAGACGTGCTCTTCTTGTCTGGCTGACGTGGTTGGAAGCCACTGTCGACCACACAACAGAGTCTGCAAGCAAAAGCTATAAAACATTGTGCATTAAACACAGTACCAATGGTAAAATGTTGCCGACAGCTGTTTGTTGTACCGATGTGTGTGTGTGTGTGTGTGTTTTAATTTATTTTAAACAGTTCATCTTTTGGCTTTTATTGAGTCTGGATCGTTTGTGCCGACGAGTCACCAGATCCACCAAAACAGTGTAAATAATGACAATGGGTTGAGGAATGAATATCTCTACAATGAATTATAAATATAAATCGGTTATTTGTGTTATCAATGGACTTACATTGCATTCATTGTATGAGTAAAAATATTTCAACAAATCACAATTTCCAAAAAACTCAACTAAATAAATTCAAAGTGATTGCTTTGTTTGTTTGTTTTGGGGAATTTTCTGATTACTAAGAATCTTGAAACGGCGATGAAAAATAACGAGATTAGATATAGTTGGCACTAATATGTTCTTTCAATCGAGTAATTGTTGCCACGCGAATCAATTTCGAGCTTCCTTTTTTTTCTTTTTTTCTCCAAAAAAAAAAAAAAGTCAAAGACAAAGCAAGCAGAAAGATAATGAGAAAAAAAGAAAAGAGAGAGAGGTTTGGAGAAAATAGGCTACCCCTACACAATTGCATAACTGTGACCTATAATACACCGCAACCAAGACGAAAAACAAAAGCGGGATGGAAACAGTTTCAGTGTGTGTGTGTGTGTGTGTGTGTGTGTGTGCGTGTGTGCACACGTTTGTGGGCGTGTAGATGTGCATCGATGTGCAAGATGACACAATGTATTTCAAATGTATAACATAGAGCAGTGGAGGCGTGTGTGTGTGCGTGCGTGTGTGTGTGTGCGCGCGTGAAGTACACACCTGCGACATTCAGATGTATTGGTTTCCGTCTTTTTCTTGCAAACACCGCTTCATAGAACGCATTGATAGCACATTGTTTTCCGGTGCGCCCGCTCGCCCACAAACCCGCTACGACAATCTCACGGCTAAGTTGTCAACATCAATGCATTAGAGAGATTGTTCATCATATTGTTTTTCGGATCGAGATGGATTGCTCTTCATCAAGAGCTCACGGAGGTTTGGGATTGGCGATATGAAATCACGTTGATGCATTTGATGGAAAAGTGGGGCTGAGAGATCTTAGATTGAGATCTCCGTGCCTTATTACGTTTCTCAGGGCGGGATCAAATTACTTTTTTCTTTTTCTTTTTCTTTTCTCAATGCACGCTGTAAGCGCCGCGCCCCTTTTGCATTTCTCATTGTTTGTCTTGTGAAAACAGAAAAGCATTTGCATCTCTCGACGGGGGCCTGAAGCACCTGAGCAACATCCAGCCTGCTCCTCTGTTTTATATTCCTGGAGAAGAAAGAAAAGGAGAAAAAAAAGCATATATATTTTTACATTTGGACTTCCCCCCTTCCCATCTCTTTCACTTTTCCTTTTACTACTGAGCACATTCAGACGCTGCAGAGCAAATTGAGCCTTAAATCTAAACATGTGACATCAGAAGACAAAATGGCGGCGCAGACAGACCACCCACCAGCACTGTGGCTTCTCTCTAACTGAATGTGGACTGAATTAGAAGCTGCCTCAAACCGTTACCCCAGAGCTCCTATTAACCGCACTGGAACCAAATGCATCTGTGGCCTGTTTTTCGACTTCTCCCTTTGACTCTATCGAGCCGGTGCTTCTGATATGAGGAAGTTGTGTGTTTCAGACCGACGTTTTTTTTTTGTTGTTGATTTTTTTTAGAAGCGAGTTTAGTTTAGATGCTGAAGAGTTTGAGTCACGGTGTGTGTGTGTGTGTGTGTGTGTGTGTTTGAGACTTTGGGAGTTTGTCTGTTTAGGGTGGAGCTGTGTGACACATACACGATTACAACATAGAGACACTTCTGTATACACAACTTACTATTACCAAAGTGTGTGTGTGTGCATGTCTGTGGGCAGTGTGTGTCGACAGAGCTGTGTGTTAATGAAAGACACAATCCTTCGAACAGATGGACACACACAACAATGTTTAGGGTGAGGGAGGTAAGCCGTCTGTGCTTCCATGTCTAAAGGATCCACTTGGGCGTACACACAACTAGGACAGTGGTTAAACAACTGGAACCCATCTGGACTACACACACACGCACACACACAGACACAAATACAATTCTGCATTACGTTTGTGATCTCATTTGCATGTAATTATTTGCAGTCCAAATGTTTATCTACAATAATGCAGAACACATGTGGACAAATATGAATACGAAACATATAAAGGGTATACTGTTCGAGGCATGAGCACACACACACACACACACACACACACACACACACACACACACACACCCCACGCAAACACACACTCGCTCGCTGAAGTGGAAAATTACCGGGCTCCCATGCACGCCTGTATGGTTATGGGAGGCATGGAGAGAGGGAGCGGACTACTTGCGGTGTCTCGCTGACTGGACCAAAGTGGAGCAGACCAAAGCCGCGGTGAGGCTTGAAAGTGGGAAGGAGTGAGGTGTCATTAGGCTCGAGGCCAGAGACCTCCATTTACTGTCTGTTCGGGCTCCCTTCTGGTTGGCTGTGGAGCCACACAGCAGGTGGCGTTTCTGACGAGCTGCTCTTCAGCTCAGATCACAGAGGTGAAGAGCAGATGTGGGTAAAATAACGGTCGGTTCGTAGTGCAGAGTAATTTGTTTTTCTGAAAGTTTAAAAAAAGTTCTTTTTAAGGGTGACGTAATGTCTCCTGGATGATTAAGTAGCACTACAGGGGTTGTGTTAAGGTCGTCCGTGGGAGGTATTTAAAGTCTGAAATCACATTTAGTGAAACATAACGTTGCTTGCTTAAATGTGGAGTTAGTATGTTTTATTATTGAAATAAAAATGTGACTCTTTCTCTGTGAGTAAATTACAAAAAATTAACATTTCTCCCTTTTGGTTTCTGATTATTTTATTTTTTTTAATTAAATTGCAATTTGATATCGATTGGACTTTCTGTTTTTTTTGGGGAGGAGTCACATATTTTCCGCCCCGTTGGTATTGTCGATGGCTCTAAATACTACAATACCCATGAGCCGCAGCAACCGTTGCTTTGGCGAAGATGCCAGCCAGAGGCATGAATCCCAGCTGTGTTTATGTTGACTCACTACATGATTAGTGATATACCTGATCAGCTCAGGATCCTGTCGATCCAATGTGAGAGCACGCCAAGCCGTATGGCCGAGTTATTCCACATGTACGTCGTCACATATTCATACCCAGCTTGATTTTCTGCTCTTCGTCCTGAAGGCTTCGCTCTCCACAACAAACGAGCGGCAGCAACAGAATCTGCGACTGCAGTATTGATTTTAATAGCTTTGGTCGCTGCGACTGTTGTGCTGCTTGGCCTCCTTTTATGAGCAGCCGTAAAATAACAGCGAGGAGATGGCCTGGATACTTTCCATGTATTACAATCAGAATTTATAAATTGCCCCATTACCCACCTTTCCACTGGTTACTCTTTGGAACATTAGCAATTATTTTCACATGGGTCACTCTCATAAAACCAATAATCTAGTGATTTAAAGCCTTGGTGGAGGAGCCGGGCTGCAGGCTTTCTGAGGCAAGAGGCCTTTGCCTTTTTAGACATCGATTTCTGGCTGCTATTAGACGGGCTTTGCAGGGACAAATTGCTTCTGGGTTTGTCTAAGGAGAGAGATTGAAGGAGACAGAGGGAGTGACATCGAGAAGGAGGAGGAGGAGGAGGAGGAGGAGGAAATCATCCCGGTAGTGTGGGCGTCTGGTTGGGAGATGTTATAAAAGCATGTCTTGTGACTGTGCTGGTCTGTGCATGTTGTAGCATTGAGTCCATTTGAGTGTATTTGTGTCTCAACTTAATGTTTATATTTTTGTTGCTCTTATGTATCGTGTGCGTTATTCAGTGTGAGGCCGGCATGTAGGTCTGAAAACGCCGAGGCGGGCGGTTGCTTCCCAGTCGGTGTGTCTTTATGGAGATGGATGGCTGCAGGAGGGTGGTGGGAGCCGAGAGAGGCCTCTGCTGCACTGCAAAACTCCTGGTGACCGCCCACCCACCCATCATCCCATTACTACTCCCCTGGGGAGGGAAAGAGAGAGACAAAGCGAGAGGCAAGGCAGAGGGGATGGGAGAAATGATAGATAAAGTGATCCAGGTCGGAGGAGGAAATTGATGGAGAGAGGGGTTGTGGGAAATGGGCATAGGAAAGAAAAGAGAGGGAGGATGGGAGGAGTGGGCAAGTGGATACAAATAAAGAATGAAGATTACAAAAAATCTAATTTACAGGTAAATCTGACCTCTGCATTGCACCCTAAACATTTGACATGCTAAAAAAAAAACATTCGTCGATATGTAATTTAAATGTGTACCGTAACTGTAACGTCACCGCCCATGTAAACCAACCGGGCTGTTCCGAAGCCTTCGAGGTCTTGATTGACAGGTTGCTACCATGGCGTTGTCCGGCCTGGGGAGGCCCTTTCACGATCTGTTTTTTCCAGTTCATGAAAGTTAATTGTAACTATTTTGTTCTCCTAAGAAAAAGGTCTTATTCAGCTTTTAGTTGTACTTGGCTGCGCTCTCTCGTAGTCATTTCTGGTTGCAAGAAACCAAGATGGCGATTGCCGAAATGCCAAACTCGAGGCTTCATTAGTCCACAAACCAACGGGTGACGTCACGGTGACTGTGGATGAAGCTAGTTGCAGTAGAACTTATTCTCCCTCCCGAGTATTTACTATTCTATGCACTGTCGGGTCATTTAATGTACTTCATAACAATGTGTTATACTTCACATGGTCAATATAGCTTTGTAAAGTGTTAATTGGAAAAAATATTGAGTAATTATAGATGTTAAATAAATAAATGAGTATAGTAATTACATCTGAAACAGACTGTAGAGGAGTACAAGTGTCTTAAAATTGTACTTGAATACAGTACTTTCCATCTCTGGAGGGAGGGATGACGTTTGTGTTTGTGTGTGTGTGTGTGTGTGTGTGTGTGTGTGAGAGAGAGTGTGTCGGCTTGGACAGGCTTCTGTGACTTCCCTGACCCACCAGAGCTCCTCAGCGAACTCGTTTGCACTGAGTGACAGCACTGTGTGGCATCCAAAGTACTTGGCAGGCAGGACACACACACACACACACACACACACACACACACACACACACACACACACACACTCACCCCACATTTGGAGGTCATTCTTGACAAGGTACAGCCACTTTCCGCAACTTGCATGCATTTTACATGTATGTATGTGCATGTATTTGTATGTATTTTTTACATTTGAATAATAAAACCATTCATCAATATATTCATACAGACCTACAGTTGCATCAGGTCTGGACTTAGTGCCGTTTAAGTCAACATTTGAACCCAAGGGGTGGAGCTCAGAAGTCTTCTCTGGTTTTCCCATAGAGGGGGAACCATCATAAACGCCCATTGAACTCCAGCATAACCCAAAACTGCCACTCACTCAAGCCTGAAGAGAGTTGAGTCTTTTTCTGCTCCGTGAAAAAAAGCGCAAGACAATCTCCTGCCGGTGGTTATTTAAAGATAATTTGTCTATTTTTGAAACCTGAGGTCTGTCTGAACACGGGAGAAGTCTCTCAGTTGTGGGGACTCAGCAATCTTGGGACTTTCTTTTTTTTCTTTCTCTCTTTTAATTTGCCTTTAAGTGTGGGGAGCGTGGACAGACCATACACAGAGACACACATGTTCACAGTAAACACGTAATGTGAAGGCACGGATGCGTGTGCAAGAGAGCGAGAGATGAAGATAGACAGCAGTAAACACATACGCACATCAGTAAACGGTTATATCTTCACACACACACACACACACACGCGCATGAACACACATGTTCACATGCACACAGTGTGGTCCAGCCCTTGGCTCCGAGGTCTGTAATGAAGCCTTAGTGAAGGTCTACCGAGGAGGCTGGCGCAGTCAGCCAAGTCGACGTGCGGTCTCATTCAGACAACCACCTCGCCTTCGCCAGCTACCCGGGCCGCAGTGTTCAGTCACTGGGTGGGATGGCAGGACATCTAATCCGGCAAAGCGGAGGGCGGAGGTTTCGGGGAGGACCGCGCTAGATGTGGTCGGTGCGGGGACACCGACAAGGAGCGTCACTCATTCGGTGCCGCAAAGGGGCAAAGGCGACCCTTCCTGTTCTTTAGCCCCGCTCTGCCCAAAAGTCCACATGGAAAACTTTAGAAATCCCGTGTTTACCCCGTCACATCCAGAACAACAAACACTCAGAGGATGTTTCAGTGGAGCGGAGACTATTAACAGATGTGCGTCCGTCTCACTTTCCATTGGCGTGCCACACTGCTACACGAACACACACACACACACACAGAGACTCGCTGTACCGCTGCGGCTTCCTCCACATACACAATACACCCACAGCGATGACCCGGCGAGGCCTCCACCACACTGGAGCATATATTTACTCCACAGCAATTTACCCTGGGGCTTTGACAGCTGATCGTTTATACCACTCCGGGGGCACCACTCCCTGTCTGTCCGTCCGCCTGTCTGTCCTCACCGACACAAAATGCCGTGAATGGCACAGGGATGGTTGAGATGTTTCCATGTTGGTGTTTTTTTTTTGTTTTTTTGTTTGGCCCGGTTCAGCCTCGGGGGTTGTGTGGTGTCCCAAACCGACACTCATTTTCGCTGCATGTCTTTCGTCGGCTTCGATTTCCACTTCTCCTCAGAGGCCGCGAGGTTGACATTTTTGCTTTTTTTTGGGGGGGGTGAAATATTTCAATGACTAGTAGATGGATTGCCATAAAATTTGATTCACACATTCGTGTTCCCCTCTACATTAATTGACCGCCATCATTGGCCAAAATGTTTACCTGCAAAACTAAAGCCTCCCTCAGAATAGCTGTAGACTCTTTTATTTACCTTTTTTATTTCCTAAAGATGGCCGCAATAAAGATGGAGCCTTTCTGACACATTGACATCCATCTTTTTTTTAATGTTCCTAATGACAATATTGACAACGTTCCAGTTGCTTGATTATTCACAGCTCAACTCATATCTTTTTGTGGTTCTCTTGTAATGAAAGAAGCGTGACCTTAAACGGGTGCACGTACACACACACACACACACACACACACGTGGATTCTCACATGCCTATAGTTCCCCCCGAAGGCTTTGCCTCTGCCTCACAATCTGGAGTGATTTAGTGGTATTTAGCTGTCAACAAGTTATATCTGAGAAACCTTTGCTTTCCTTTCCGATTCTTCTGTTAACCGCAGTTTTAAATTCATCATCCGCGCTGCGAGATTGTAGGTTCATGTAACAACAGCGTTGAACATGTCTGGATGTCTCATTGAAGTAATTATCCTGTCTTAACCTTTAATCTCACTAAAGTCCTCTGCCTCCCCCGTACGAGACTCAAAATGACGCCTGCCACATGGGAAACTGTCACCGAGTCAAATTTCCTGCTCTTCTTGAATGGCTTTTGTCCTCCTCTCTCCTTCCTCTCACTGCTGAAGCCGACGGCTGAAATGGCGCGGAGGGTTTGTTGCCTTTTTTTTGTGCGAGTGTAATTGCACATTTCGTAATGACGTAAAGCAGACATAGACAAAGATAAAGGGATAGGCACAAAGGTTTTGGGGGTGGGGCAGCGTGTCCCCGGCTTGCCCTGTATTTCCAGCTTAATTGATGACAACCGCAAGTGAAGTCGGGAACCTCTCGAGCTCCATCCTGTCAACATTTCAAGGAGGCCAGACGGGCCCGGGCTCACTTGTATCGGGACGCTGTTAAAGTACAAGCTATGTTTTTTTTTTTGTCCAAAATCCCTGCAGCGGTGTGGCAACGACTGTTTTACGCACATAGCAATCTGCAGGAGGCTAATTTAAAGACGCCCGTTTCCCATAGTAAACAAAGCATTTACAGCTTGTGTGGTAGCGTTCAACAAGCTCGCAGTGCATTTGATCTCAGTGCCAGTGGTGATGCGTGAGATTTAAAGGGAGAGCGCTTAGTTGTAATCAAGCGACAGGTACCCGGTCTTTTACGTGTTCTGGAGACGAGGGTAAAGTGGAGAGCAACAGCAAGTGCTCGCAGCCGTGAATTAAAAAGGGAGGGGTGTAAAAAAAAAAAAAAAAAAAGTGTCTCCTTTGACTGCATGTTGCTTAATTCTCTTTCTGGGCTCTCTGGCAAGCCGAGCCCGATGTTAAGTGGCTTCTTGAGTTTACCCAGCGAGGTCAGAGGGAAAATAAAAACATCACGCGAGAGCTACAATTACAGCCCTCGAACATGACAAGCGTCTGTTTTTGCGCTTTTGACCGAGGGCCCACTTTTAATGGTCGGTTCTGGCTGCAAGATAAACAAACAGTCATAGGGTTAGCATAACCCCCCCCGTCTACGAGCGCGAGCCAGCCCCCAGCCAGCGAGACAGCCAGAGAGGCTGAGCTCCGCCGCAACGCTCGGCAAGCGACAGCAGAAGCGACGGTGGTTTTGGCGGCAGGGTAAATTATAGCGTGGAGCAAAGCTGCGGTTTGTACACAGCATAATCACACACTCACTCACTTTTCCTTTCACTCTTTCTCTCTCTCTCTCACACACACACACACACGCTCGGGCTACTTTTCTGGGGATTTGACAAAGCTGTTCAGGTCAGTCGCATTAAAACACACACACACACACACACACGTGCGGTCACTTGGGTGGGCCCCCTTTCCCCACAGGTGTCTCCAGGGCGATCCTCGTCGCCCCCCCCGGCAAGACTTTCCAAAACCTACAAAATCTGCTGACCTCATCAAGAGACCAGTGTCCTCTTTTAACGTACGGTTCCGTGTCCCGTGGGACAATCCCACGCTAATGGGATCTCATTATACGGAGCGTGAAGAAAAGAATCAGGTGACATTTACGCGTTGCATCATTCTGTATTCCCATCCGGTCGGGCCCGAGGGGCTAATCAGAGATCAGTTCGGACAGATTTCCTCTCAGACTCACACCCCTGTTTGGAACAATGAGATAAACCGTGATGATTGCAGGGCGAAGGCAGTTCTAACGGGCGCGCGCTCGGCCTGATCACATGTTGTGAGTAAATGACGGATGCGCCCGGCTGCACCTTGTGTGTGTGGATAATGTGCGCGTTACGCTAACGATAATTGTAATAACCTACATTGGCACGAGATCATCACTTCATATCTGCTGCTGTGTGTTTTAGTAATGATGTGATTCATTTCTCTCTGCTGAATGTTCCCTCATTATAGCGTTCAAGCCAGGGCTGAGGGGTCGAGGGGGGTCAAATGTGCCCATTAGTAGTTTTCTCGTTGATCAGCACTCCATCCAAATGGGATATGAACATTACTGTAAACATGACGCTGCTAAACAATATTTAAATTATTACACATTTATTACACATCTCATTTAGCTTTTTATTTACACCAAATAAAAGGAAAATCTAAAAAATAGTATAACCCTTTGTTTCACAAGGGTTTAACTGATAGATGTCTACTGAGCAGTGTTTCCAACATAATTAGATTAGATTTGTGGCAGTATCTTACAGGCAGATTAAATACAATTTATATACATACATATATATATATATATATAAACTGTATCCCACTAGACTCCTTACATGCATGCAAACAACTGGCAATAACAAACCCTTTCCTAGTCCTAGAAGGCTGCGGGTTACAATAGGCTATAAAACTGAAAAGCATCAGCCAGGGTTCGAGGGTCGTCCACTAATCCTGAGATCGGCGGTTCGATCCTCGGCTCCCCCCTAGTCCGCATGTGGAAGTGTGAATGTTGAGTGGTCGAAAGACTAGAAAGTCGATGTACCTTTTATTCATGCTATGAAGCTGAAAATATAAAATAAATACAATAATTGAATGAATAATATGGAATGTAGTTCACATTTATTTGACAATAGCTCCATTATTCAGATACTTAGAACTAGTTAAGTGTAATAATACTCTCGTGTCGGCTCTGTGTCGCTGTTACGTTAGCCGGCGCTATCTCACGCTATAGTTTCACAGTCTGACAGGACAAGCTACTGCTGAGCTCTGAAGGCCCCCGAAATGTGGTTGAATTTGATTCAAAATGTTGACTATGACGTGAGTATGATATTCTGACAAGCTGCCGTATCTGGCTGGCCGCATACACGTCCTAAAAAATGTCATAAATGTCCTCGTCATCTAGCTCATAACCTGACAAGACCCACTTCGGCAAAACAAGATGGAGTCCTAAGTATCAAAACTAAAAGACCATTTATTGCCATTGTACAGACATCACAGGGTGATTCATGTGTGTGTGTGTTTTTTTTTACAGTTACTGCCAAAAGATTAATTTTGAATTTTGGCGTTAACTCACAACAATAACATTGATTGACTACAGCTGAAAACGTATCAAAATGACAGGCGTGCTTAGCCTACTGATCCTGCTCTTGATGTCATAGGGGGTCAGTTGATGAGGGCTAAACCTGTACGCCACGTATGCTTCATATCCTGCATGCATCCAAACAGATTTGATTTCACTCCATTTATAATATGACATTGTAGGGCAGCGACGCAAGGGTTACACACACACACACTACACACACACACACACACCATTTACATGGAACGCCTGTTTATTTGTGTGACAGTGGTGAAAGCAGCCGAGCCAGGATGTGCTGAGGAAACGCTGCAGCCTGAGCTTTTCCTCCTCTGCGCCTCATTGACTTTGAACGTGTAAACAAACCGGTCTTTGAACACATTTTTTCCTCGTTCTTTGTACCGCGTTCACACCTGCTGCCGAGTTCCCTGGAACAGATGCGTCCATACTTTAGGGTCACCGTGCACGGCGGCGCGAGCACGTGGGACACAAGCGCGCTCGCAGTTAGACAATGCATTCGCACATGATCATTATGTACATGTACACAAAAGGAAAAACACAGACGTACACAAATACACACTGGCGGAAACACACCCGTGCGCCCACACACCTGCTGCTCTTCCTCCTCCGCGGCCCCCTTATGTTAATGGATGGGAGTCTAATTACTACTGTCACACTGGGACTACTTTTTCCACACGTGTCTCCCAGGACATGTGTGCATGTTAGAGTGTGTGTGTGTGTGTGTGTGTGTGTCTGTGTCTGGGAGTGGTGGGGGTTAGCTACTGTCAGCAAGGAGCTCACACACACTGCTCATTAGCAGACTTTCTCTCTTCCTCTCCTCTTTTAGCTCGCTGCTCGACGTGTTCGCACAGGAACACACTCGGCTTCACAGAAAGCCCCCGTTAACCGCGGCGTGGCGTTCAGATGAACATCAAAACGGGTAGCAGCAGCAGCTTAGCTTTGCGTATGCAATTGTATTCTAAGATATAGTTTATTTTCTCTCTCTCTCTCTCTCTCTCTCTCCGAGATAGCTGGAGAAGAAGAAAAAAAATGATGATTGGTGCGCTTAAAAGCAAGACGCAAAAACCAGACGGACTCACTTCCCCATTCAACCGCCACAGTTCTGGTTAAAAATAACGACAAGGAACTGTGAGCTCCAGACTCCTTCTCTCGCAGCACTAATGCACACATCTGCATGCACACACACACACACACACACACACACTGTCACAAACAGCGCCCGGGCGGTGGCTGAGGCATTCCGAGTGTGTTTTGACACGGCCTCGTCTGCGACGCAGCCTGTGCTGTACCATAACCGTCTCTGCACTAGAGTGACCTCCCCTACCGCTTCCTCTGTTGTCTGCGTGTGTTTCATCTCCCCTGTGGCTTTCAGACTCGAGGTCTAAGTGGATCACGGAGGAGCAGACAGGTCTTCAGAGGAAAGATCGCTGTCGAGAGAAGCGTCTGCAGCTCACAAACAAAGGCCACCTGGCTCCGAGCAGCAGGACGGAAATGTGCTGCACTCGGCGCTACAGTGACAAGTGTGCGCTAATAACAGCGTCCGCACACTCTCGAGGCCTAATTAGCCCTTCAACTAATGCGTGTGCTAATCATTCATAAATGCTGAGGGGGGTGGAATATGTGTGTTTATGTTTTTTTCGGTAATTGAGCCTGTTCTCATTTGTCCGACCCGTGTTGTTTTTGATCCGGCGTGCAGGCTAGAGGATGGAGTGGACATCTGTGTGTCTTAATTTAGCCTGTGCGCTGTTTAATGCTTTATTAATGCGGTGTTGACTAGGATATAATATCGTGCTAATAACAAAGCTTGTTTGTCATCTTGATGTACTCCAAAGCTACAGCACGATATCGAACCCTTTTGAAGCTTACCGACTCCATTTCACAAGATGATTGGTGTTTGTTTTTTTACTCATCTTGATTGTTTTCTGTGAAATCATCTTTGGCACTTTACTTCAAAAGGACAATTCATTTCAGCCTCCTCTGTCATTACCTTTTCAGACCGCTATCGGTAATATGGCCCAATCAGTAATATTTCCGTCCATGAAATAAAAAAAGATTTTTATTCAGTCAAATTCGTGTCCACAATAGAAGCATTGTAGAGGGGAAATGGATATGAGCCCCGCTGCATTCGGAAAGCTTTACTCATGTAAATAAATCTTTACTAGCATCAGGAACATTAAACAAGTTGTAGATACATACGGCAAAAGTTTAGAGATTTCTTTACCGCTGTGCATTTTCAGTCCCTGCGATGATGATGACGATGACGTCTTTGCTAGATTTGGGTTTAGAAAAAACACAAAAGACAAACAACCCGAGCAGCTACAACTTCTCTTCAAAGGAGATGTGCGTATACTCCTCTCTTTGCGTTCAGCTTCAGTCCTAGTACTGAAAATCTCTCCCCTCATTCAATGATACATAGTATCTGTGGATGGAGGGTTTTTTTTGTGCCTTTTAAGTGCGTCACATTCATGTCTTCTTTGTATAACTCTTTTCATTCACGGCGCTGTGGCACGCGATCGTGTCGTCAAAAAGCACCGCGTCATCTCTCAAGTATCCATCGAGTATCCCAAACCTTCTGGATGTCCGACCGTCGCACAGAGCAACATTGTTTTTCCCGCGTCTGAAGACTGAGAAACAGGAATTGGCGTCCGTGCCAGCAGAGTATGGATTCATCTCTGTCTGGCTGACCTCATCGTTCTGCATCGCTGTTGACCAGCGATGCAGAACGAGGGGGCGCGGGGGGGGGGGGGGGGGGGGGGGGGGGGGGAGCAGACGGGAGGGTGGGCAGAGACCAGCACCCGAGTGGACCCCCGGGCTGCTCCATTGCTCAGCCAAGTCGAAAATGTGTTCTCAGATCTTTGCCTGACATGACGTCCTGTGGGGTTCGGCCTCTGCGTGTGCGTTCGGATGTGCGTGTGCGTCTGTCAGGGAGGAGAGGAAGCAGAAATTCACACTGATCAGCCTTGACTGGTGCGTGTGTGTGTGTGTGTGTGTGTGCGCGCGCGTGTGTGTGTGTGTGTTTGTTTTAAAGGGCACGGAGGCGTGTCTAACTAAGGCGATCTGATGTGAGACAGTTTTGCACAGGCCTTCTACAAATCGGAGATACGAGATCTGCAGGGCCGCGCGCGAGCGTATACGTGTGTCGTCTGTTTGGAGGTGATGTGCGATTGTTCATATCGTAGGAACGTTAGCGGTTACACAAGCGAAGTGTGTGAAGAATTTCACGTGTGCCTGGACTCGTGTTTGCTTGCGAAAATTGGAGCACACCAAGTGAGCTTCAAACGAGCATCACAGAAAGGGGTCCGCTATGTCGAAGAAATGGCGCGTCTGAATTTGTGTAGCTGGAAAATAGATTTCAGGTGTGTGTGGGTGTGTGTGTGTTTCATGTCGTAGTGGAGGCAGTGAAGCCATGATTCCTCCCTGGGCCTGTTTCCAACTGGAACACTTTGTCAGATTGAGCGACCTTCGGCTGACAGGCCGAGGAGTTCACTGAACCGTGCGTGGGTGAGCATGCCGCACAGTCTGTGATTGTATGGTTAAATGCATTTGTGCGATTGTGTGCATGAATATGGGCGAATGCACGGATGTGTGAATGTGTCTGTTCGTTTATGTGTCACACATCCTGTGCGTGTGTGTGTGTGTGTGTGTGTGTGTGTGTGTGTGTGTTTGCAAATCTCCCAGGGTAACAATCCATCTTGACAGTCTGTGTAGCCCCAAAACATCACTGTCACGTCACTCTCCCTGTCGGACGAGTGATGGAAGGAGTCCAGAGGGAGAGAAGAAGGGAGAGAGAGAGACAGTGAGAGAGAGTGAGTGACAGATAGAACGACAGATCACATCGGACTCATCAGGAAAGAGTGCTGTGACCCACACTCTTCTGGAGAGAGAGAGAGAGAAAGAGAGAGAGACACAGACACAGACAGAGAGTGAACAAAACAAACCCGAGTCCACTTCCCCCTGATCCGTGGATATTGGCTTAATTGGAGGTCTCCACTCGTTTGATTTCCTCGGAGGTAAACAAACAGATTGCGGCTTCAAATTCCACGCTTTTCAAACGCTGCCACGAGATTAACTTGTTTATGGACGTGATGAGAGCCAACCCCTTTTCTTTCTGCAGACACAAAACAAGTATTAGAGACCACCGTCTTCATGGCCTCCAAGGAAACTATATATATATATATATCTCAAATGTTATCGCTCCTTAATGTTACATGTCATTCGGTATTCATCTTCTTCTTTTAATAAACAAACAACTTGAATAGATCCCATATTGAAAGTCAGTTTAAAACTGTTATTTTGTGATATGTAGAACATCCAGAGCCAGGATAATTAGAGAAGTAAGATTACCAAGTTCTTAATTGAGTTATTTGGCTTGTTTGCGAATAGTCATATCCTGATACATGTTGTTAGCGTGCTATAGATGTATTGTCAATAATCAAATATGTTCTAACAATCCTAGTTCAAGAATTTAGACATCATTAAGTTTTCCATATGATTTGGTATATAAACCTATTTACTAGTGATGTCACGAGAACCGATACTTGGGTACTAGGTCCACAATTTATGGTACTTGTTTTTCTACAGTATCCCGGTCACAATAGATATGATTCAGAATAGTTTCCACTGATTATTGGATTGTATTTTTGTTTGAAATGCCCACCACTAGTATTGGGCATAGATAAATTATAACGTTATCACCATGTGTTAAAATGTAATCTGAGGCCATAAAAGATAGATTATTAATACATTTGCAAAAATATGTATCCAAACGGTAACAAAGGGAGTGTATGTTGAAGTAAATTAGATTGTCACATCCCTAGTGTTTTTTTAAATTTTTGGTTTTATTGTGCGTATATATATACCATAATATATATACCTTAATAATAATAATATATATAACTCTATATACGCTATATATATTGTGTGTAATATATTAACACTTTTCATGTGTCCAAATTAATTAATGTCATAATTTTCAGTGAAAGGTGAAAGCTGGAGACGGTAAAATGACAGACCGTGAGAGAATTTATGAGAGTAAATATCAACAACTGACCTTGAGATTCATCGGCACGCCGGAGGAATTTAAATGCAGTCGGCTCGTGAGGGATTCAATCACGTGAAACGCACAAAGAGCGCAGATCGGCATCGAGCTGAACACTCAATCTGTGGCAGCGATGAAGCTTATGGTTCTCAAATTGATGCCTTTTGCTCTCCTGCTGCATTTCATTTGTTATAGATAGGCTTCAGCTATTTACAAGGAGTGAATAGCTCATCCTTTTGAAACGGCATGAAATTGGTCTCAGAGAATCATCCTTGAAGACTATTCAGGAGTAATAGATACTTTCCTCTGAAAGGGAGATAAATAAATACACATCTCCATGTATCTCGTCGTGATAGCTTTTTTTCTCGTGGTATTTCTAATTAATGGATGTGTTTTAAGGAGGAAAGATGAAGAATATTGTGATTTATATTGTAATGCCTTTTAGCCACCTAGCAGCTGGGCTCTAGGGACGGAAATGTGTGTTGGTTGGCTGGTCAAAACCACAATTATGAGATGGATTGCTATGACATTCTGCACGGACGTTGGTGGTCCCCAAAGGATGAGGCCGACTGAACACCATCAGGTCGACATCTTTCTTTTTTTTTGTTGGTGAAAATGCTTTGACAACTGTTGGATGGATTGCCATGAATGAAATATAGTGCAGGCGTTTCATCTTGCGCCATTATTATTTCTATTTCATGACAAAATACCTGCAAAAATAATGACATCCCCATCCGTCCAGCTGTCGTTTGTGTTTACTGCTAATTATCAAACGTTAACATTACTACGAGTGAGAGTTAAAACTAACTAACTACACTTAAAAACTCGGGATGTCAGGAGAACCGATCGATGCCAAAAATATGAATTGTTTCTCTGCAGTACCCGAGGTACCCGGGGTACAATCAGGGCTCCAAACTGGCCTCCCTAGTCTATAGTTTGGTGGAATATTGTGCTGATATTAGTTTCCACTTCTGTGCATTGCTTTATGTAGGAGCCCCCAGACAGCTGTGAAACTATGGTGACACCTGTGCAGATCTCATTAAGATGTCCAGCGGGGGAAGCTGCTCGCTCAGCCTTGGCAACAGGGCTAAGTACTGCGGCTCTCGAAGGAAACCAAATTACAGTCTCTGAGAGTACATCTGAGGGGAAGTTAGCAACCTGCGCTGCTTTAGCTCTCGGGAGCCCGAAGGCCTCGGCGTTTCTAACACGCCGAGATTGCTTCTCATCGTTGATTGTCCATAAACTGCCCAAAAGATTTTGACGAAATCCAGCCGCACACGCTAATATCCACTCCCTCGTATTGTAGATTCGAGTTTATATTTCCCAAATGCGATGTTTGGGACCGGGTCCAACCTGGCGCCGTGCCAGCAAACATGATCTACGTGAGTAATGCTTTACAAAAATTGCACGGGGTAAAACTTTCGCGGCTTCATTTCCTCTCCCGGTTGCGTTGTCTCTCGGCTGTAAGTGTAATCAGTCGAATTTGTCCAATTACGTCGTTCGAGCCCGGCCTCGAAAAGCGGTTAACCGAGACTGTGAAGACTCTCGGCTTGTTCGCCTCGTCAGCTCTGCTGCTTCTAATCAAACGATCTTCTGAATAATATGCGTTCCTTCATCCAATCCTTTCATGCGCTGGCTGCTGGAGGCGCACTTGGGAAAATCTCCTTGATATTCGCGGCTTTTTTTTTTTTTTTTTTCAACCTCTGCTCGAAAACAAATGTGGCGCGCAGATGGTCATCGTTGGGACCGGGTTTTTAAAAAAAGGTTCTTGGTAGTTTTTATTGGTCCAGACATTTAATTGAAATGCAACAAGTTGGAGGAATAAAAGCGAAACGTGTGGGAACGCAGCTCGACGTCTGCCGACTGAATCCTCATATATACGGTAAATGAATGTCATTAGCCGAGAGGAATAAATCAAAGTTGTGTTTCAAGCGCTCTTTTTCTTTTTTTCTTCTCCCCGTAACGGCTTTTCTTGTTTGTTTGGTGCGTGGCGGCGTCGCAGCGGGGCTGTTTTACAGAAATCTCACGGCACGAGCACATAATTAAAGCATTGTGGGGGGAGAAGAAAAAAAAGCACATTTGGAGATCTTCATCAGCATAGACAAGCGAGAAAATTGCCATCACACGCAGTGATTTATTAGTTTCATTAATTTATGTTGATTTGCTTAATCGCTCTCTGAGTGTCAGGCTCAGATCACATCAAGATGTTTACAGCCCCGGCACTCAGCAAAGAGAGGTGTTATAACACTGACGCCAGATAATTAAACTGGAGTGCTGGATGTGTAATGGGGTTAAATTGGAAGCAGAGACTCCAATCAATATTTTATCACTCAGGATTTGGTAGAGAAGGCATCTTGCATTGATCCTAATGCGTGACATACCGCCATTATCTTTTGACTGGCAGATTATGCGAGTGTGAAGACTCGAGGAACGTCACGTCCCTCCTCTTCCTCTCGCTCTCCAGGTCGAGACACAGAATCTCCTTTTGCTATCGATTGCATGCATTTCGCCTTATTGTAATTACTTCCGTCTGTTTGCGCTTTTCCACTCGTAACCCGTCGACGGTAGAACGCTGAAAAGGAGGCGGCGTTCTTACAAGAAGCGAGAGGGTATTTTTAACAAGGCCCCCCGTGTCAGTTGCCGAGCATTGAAGGGCTCGTGTGAAGCCCTGTGCCTGGAGGGGCTTTTGGTTGTATATCTCTGTGTGGCAATAACAAGAGGAGGAACAGTGGAGGAGCCAAAGGGGGATGAGTTTTTATTTATTTTTTTTTCCAGCGAGGTTGTGGAACTGACACTTTAGAAATGTTTCACAGGAGAGCCTCCAGAGACGGATAGCCTTTTGTTTTCGGCACTATAGGCAGATGTGGAATGAATAGGCGCAGGAATACGGTACCTTCACTCACGGGGGTGCCACCAGGAGGTTTATCCGGGCCCCCTTGACAACATATCTGACATAATAAATAGTGGTTCCTGGTATGTTCCAGCTCCGGGTTCCCTTCGACTTTTTACGGTTTCATCTGGCCGGCAGCGTGCCGGGATTCAAATGAGCCAATAAAGCAAATGACATCTATAAAAAGTTATCTAGTCAAGTCTAAAATCAATTTATTGATTAATTAACGTCTGAAACGAGTGGGGAAAAAGCCTGTCACAATTTCCCAGAGCCAAAGTGAAGGCATTCAAATGAATTGCTTTCTTTTAATAACCTTCAAAAGCCCGAAGAAATTCACATTTTAGAGTCTGAAACTACAGATAATTGTTGCAAATAATATCTCTGACGATCTTATTCAACTGTAATCTAAAGTAAATGCCTGACCTTCCAAACGACACACATACGCGTTAACTGATCGGACGCACTATGAATACGTTTTGGTTATCTTTCGATAAAAAGGTTAGTAAGGTGGCTTTCTTTCTGAGTGTCAAAGGACAGATTTTAAAACCCTATTACTCATCTATAAAGCTCGAAATGGTCTCGGGCCTAAATATGCCACGAAGCATCCAGACACCTCGGGTCATGTGGGACCGGGTTACTGTTTCCATGGTGAACCCAAATGCAGCAGCTCCCCACCTGTTGAACAGGCTTCCTGAATATCTCTTTCATCTGACTTTAAATCAGGGCTTAAAACACTCTTGTTTAATGCAGCTTCCTAATAAATTGCATACATAACTTGGTTCTTGCCTTCTTGTTTTTTAAAGGGACTTCATGTTTTCTTAACGTCTCATGTTAAGTATATAAGTATATGTTGATGCCTCTGTAAAGCACTTTGAATTGTGTCTGATTTGTGCTCCGTACGGAAATAATTGCCTCGCTTTACTTTGAATGTAAACAGATGTTGTTTGTTTTTCGGGGGCATTTAGTGAAAAGTCGGGGGGGGGGGTTATCTCTGGAGGACCGTTTCAGGAGAAGCGTCTTCCTCACTCTGCTCACTCTCTTGCTCGTCTTCACCTCTGCCCGCTACTTCGGCTAGCTACTTAAAGCTCGATCGCACTTCTCTAATCTCATTAACTGCTATCTGTGGGAGCACATCCTAATGACTTTGAGGCAGATGCTGTGGTTTAGTGCAGGTTTAATTGTTGACCTATTGTAACTGCTGTTTAAAACCCGCTTGGCAGCGCGGCCAAATCTCCTCCTGCTCCAACCGCCACCTCTTTATTCAGACTTAAACTATGACCTTTGGTATGTGCCACTGTATAAATATATATATGTGTTTTATGAGGGTCTTTATGAGCCATTTCTAGCCACAGCAGCTGCGTCGTCTGTCTGTCTGTCGGTCGGTCGTTCGATGCTCCGCATTGGTCCAGATTGAAATATCTCAACAACTGTTACATGAATCCCCGTGAAATCTTGTGCAGACGTTCATGTTGCCCAGAGTATGAATGCTTTTTTTTTGCTTTTTTCGTCAAATGTCCTGACAGCTATTGGATGTGTTGCCATGAAGTTTTGGTACCGAGATTCATCTCCATCCCTCTTCATCCAGTTAATTGGCTCGGTGCTCGTTTATGAGCGTACACATCCAAGAAGATTAACATTCCCATCAGCCCCAGCAGTACTGTGTGTGAAGTGGAAATGTGAGCATGTTACGTTACACACACACACACACACACACACACACTAAACCGATATGGCGAACACGATAAACATTATAACCCGCTGAAACACTCTTTGTGAGCATGTTGCCGTGCAGCCGTTCGCATTCAGCCTTCTGCCCAAAACGCAGCCTCACAGAGCCCGGCTCTCCGACTTGTTATTCAGTATTTATAAAGACACTTCTCCGCTACTTATCTTCTGCATATTATAAAGACATCAGCTGCCAAAGCCACTTAGAAACAGCCTGACCCTGGATGAGGTGTGCGAGGCTCTCTGAGTGAGAGACGTCTGTTGTTTAAGAGGCACTTCAGTCGGTTTCTAAAACACATTTGTGAGTGATGTTACAAAGAGCATGAACTAAAGTACATACTCCTGTAGGTGCTAAAGCTCCACATCGTGACCCCTGAGAGGCTGTTGATCACGTTTCGTAACAATCTCATCTTCTCGGGGCCCGGAGGATGGAACTCGAGGAGTTGCTCTGCCGCTCACTAACAACCACTTGAACCGCGCTACCAAGGAGACCCAGGTACTCCCCAAATCCCAATTAATGAGAGAAAGGCTTAAAGAGGGTGTTCTTGACTCGGGCTGTGACAGCTTAATTGTAATTTTGGTGAGGCCCCTCTGGCAACAATGTCCTCTACTTGACAGCTCTTTGCTGCTGATTGAACCGAAAGCTCCTCTTTTGCATATTCATGTCGTTACAACGCGGTGCAGCGGTGGAACATCTAACCGCACGCAATTGTGTATTTTACGGCAAAGGAACCATTATGCGTCTAATCAACATGCATCCACGGTGAATAATCAACATCAATGTGTTCGTGACAGATGACGGTGACATGAATGTGATGCTGTGTTTTAGTCCAATGTGATTAGTCCACCGGAATACAACAATGCTCGATTGAACGCGTCTTATGTTTGTCAGATAACGCGTTAATAAAAAAGCACACCGAGACATAATCGCTTTAGAAGAATAAGGGTCCGTCGTGTTAAAGTCACGGTGAAACGACAATGAGCGTCTTTAGCTTCTGGGCTGCGACGTATTTCACATTGAAAACAGAATAGTTGAGTTTTACAGTTACAAGAGGGTTTTACAAATAAAATTCTTGGCATTTGATTGGATCACTAAAAAAGTGGAGGGGGGAGGGGGGGGGGGGGGGGGGGGGGGTTAGAGTTTACCACGATACGGAGCGACCGTTCCCCAAATTAAAAAAAAAACTATATACTGCGTAGAACTCATTGAAATCCTTTTGGTGTAAAGTAATAAGAGGACAGGGTTTGCTGCGGTGAATAGATGTCCCTGATAGTGGAAGCACACAATCTTTTAAAAACAATAACAACTACTGTGATAACGTGGTTCAGTCATGTGATGGTACTTACTTTTGGGTCTCTACTTCTTATTCTATCTTAATGAACATGAACACATTGTGACTAAATGAGTTGAACTAATGTGTTAACTGTAAATGCCTTATCAGCCGTTCCTCTGTGTATATGTCGCCCTTCCCCCGAGCCGGTTGCTGCTGAACATGGGAAAGTGAATGAGGAGCGATACTTCCTGTGTGAAGAGGGTTTAAAGTTTATTTGGTGTGCGTAAACCGGGGATTGTGGAAAGGGCATGCCATGCTTCGTGAGAGCGACTTCAAAATCAGTTCATACTATAGTGAATGGATTTATATCCAGGTGCATATACAATATATACAACAGTGCTGCTGGGTAATGGTTGACAGATAGTGGCTTAAGGCCGATATTTTAACTAATAGTTTGGAGCAGGAAAAAGCCGATAGACGATTAAAACGGCAGATATCAGTAATTAATCGCATGCACACAGATATTTTCTGCCATGGTGGCCATTAAATGATCAGATATATTATATATATAGTTGTGCTCAGCTCTCACCTATGGCCCAATTATAACGACCATGCTTGCCAACTAAACAGATGCAGTTCAAGTCTTCAGTCTAATGCATAAATTAATGCCATACTATATATAACTAGCAACCTTATCTTGCTCATATTTTATGAATAAAGCTGTCAAATTGTCAAGTTCACTTTCATTGAAATTCCTCTCAGGTACACGCCGACTTTCACGGAGCCTCAATATAAAACGATGATATATGATTTGTGATATACGCTATAGAAAGAGCACGAATAGATATGTACGGATATGTGGCATGAGCAGGAGCAGCTTGTCCTACATAGCGGCAGACTGGCTTTCACATTGTGTGATAAACAGTATTTATCCACAGGACGACAACTTAGTCACACAAACATATTTAATTATTGGCTTGCAGTCATGACGTTGTCTGAAATCCTTTGTTGGACTACCTCCAGTGCATTGTTTTTCTTTTTTACCGAACCGAAACAATCAGAAAACACTGACAACTAATTTGCCATAATTTCCTCTGGTGCGTGTCGTCTCTCCATTCACCTTCATCGCGTGCATCTCCTCTTCGAATGCAAAACGACGTTAAAGTGTTGCTCCAGTCTTGTTGCATCAACTCCGTCATTATGCACGGAAAGGCTGTTCCTGCATTAGCGGCTGCTGCTGCTGCTGCTGCTACTCAGAAGAGCGTATTTGTACTCAGAAGAGCGTATTGGTGCAGCATCCCTGACTTCAGATCAGCCGAGATGGACCATTACCGTCAAATGATGCACGCGGGAGCAAAAAAGGCAGCAAGGTGCATTAACAGACGTCCTTTTGATGTTTGTAGGCACGCAGTCGTTCCTTTTATGATGTGCACTATATCTCGCATGATTTCCCCCCTCTCCTTATTAACATAATATTAGCTTTGAAAAGACTGTAGCTAAATGCATTTGTCTGCATGAATAATACAAGGAAGAGACGCGTCGTCTTCCGCGTTTCTTTTTTTTCTTCTATTCCACGCAGCGTGCGCCGTTCCTCCTCTGAAATAGAGGTCCCTAAAAGCCTTTCCTGGGAGAGTGCAGCGAGGTGGACGGCAAAGCAGAACAAAAGGTTATTTTGTTGAAAGAGGCAGAGTGGTGACAAATTATGAACAACTCATTACACCGAGGTGGCACTTTGTAGAGCAGCGAACATAATCAAACGTCGAGAATGGATCTCTGGCGGAATGCTGGAAGGTGCTAATAGCTCCCTGACAGTCACACAGTGCATCGCATTCAATTTCCTCCGAAGACCAAATACTCATTTATACTTTAGTGCTTTTCATGTTTAAGATCATTTTGTATGGCATTTCTACTCTGTTAGATACAGTACTTCCAAACTTTAGAACAGCTTTTCTTTTCTTTTTTAACTAACCGTGTCTCCTAAAATATATAAATACATCCATCCATCCATTATCACCCGCTTATCCGGGGTCGGGTCGCGGTGGCAGCAGGTTCAGCAGGCCGACCCAGGCTTCCCTCTCACCCGCAACACTTT
Source organism: Cyclopterus lumpus (assembly GCF_009769545.1). NCBI lineage: Eukaryota > Metazoa > Chordata > Actinopteri > Perciformes > Cyclopteridae > Cyclopterus > Cyclopterus lumpus. The sequence continues at coordinate 24,145,958 of NC_046968.1, forward strand.
CCAGCTCATTCTGGGGGATCCCGAGGCGTTCCAAGGCCAGCCGGGAGATATAATCCCTCCAGCGTGTCCTCGGTCTTCCCCGGGGCCTCCTACCAGTTGGACGTGCCCTGAAAACCTCTAATGGGAGGCGTCCAGGAGGCATCCTGACTAGATGCCCGAACCACCTCAGCTGACTCCTTTCGACACGAAGGAGCAGCGACTCGACTCCAAGCTCCGCCCTGATGTCCGAGCTCCTTACCCTATCTCTAAGGCTGAGCCCGGCCACCCTATGGAGGAAGCTCATTTCGGCCGCTTGTATCCGAATACACGAATATATAAATACACACACTTCTAAATTATGATTTAATTGCTATGTTCACTGGTTAAGTAGTCGTAAAGTGTTACGTTACCATTGACTTTTTTCAATATTCAACCAAGTCCATTTAGTTGCCTAAACATAACCATAAATACTCTTTACCTTTCGTTGTGTTTTTGTGAATATTGTAGGGAAAATAGAAATGAAAACGTCACTTATGTTCAATGTTATGTTTCTTTCAAAAAACACACAGTTGCAAATTGTCGGAACATAAAAGGGATTTAAGTAGCAATTGCTCTTACTTTCTTCCTCGGCGAGAGTCAAATGAGAAGTACGGAGGGTCTAAAAGCTCAGTGGAAGTCAATTAACTGAGCGATTAGACACAGTGACAGATAAGACGCAAACTAATTAATTAATGTGGCTTTTAACTGTTTCTTCTCTTGAACTTTGAGGAACTTGATTAGTTTGGGTTTGGCACTCGGGATGCGCTTAAATCCAGAGCACCTCGCTGTGGTGGATAAAACAGCCAAGAAAACGATATAAAAAAGAAAAAAAAAGAAAACACACATCATGTAAGAGTGTTTGTTGTCAGTGTCGTCATGGAGCTTCATCATTCAGTCTCCTCTTGCAAGGGCGCTGGGGCGGATCGGCGTATCCCTGCTCCGGTGTCTCGCATAAAGTTATCAGCTGTTTGGATGCTATGGTGTTAAAGAGCGCTCCTGTGTGGGCCAGCACATGTTTCCCTGGTGGCATCATCAAATCCCCTCGGCTAGACTCCCCACTTCGCCTAATATCCCTTGTCAACAACTGCTTTGGGTTCTCGCCACTGGTATTTTAATCAGTCACTATTACAGCTAAACGGCTACACTGGCCCTGAGGCCAGCTGCCGGGCATGCTGGGATGCGTTTGGATATCTGCCTGCGATGCGATGGCCTGCCAGCACGGGGGCAGCACAATTTGATAGACCTGTGACGAACAAACACACACACATATTCGCACACACGCACACGCACACAGGCACGTAAGTGCTTCCTCCCATTTTAAAATGTCACGCGTCGTTAATGTCGTGCCTTTTTAAAATTGCTCTCTCTGTCGGCTTCTGCTGAAGTGCGTTGACGCATTTTTGGTCACGGTCACGGGCGCCCCGGTCGATCAGCCACGTGTCGTTAGCAAAACTCTTTAAAGCGCAGATCAGAAGAGCCGGTCGGATGACGCATGGATTTATATAATAATACTCTTTAACCCAACACTCTTGAGAACGACACAGCTGGACTTGGTGCGAGTCCAGCTCACATTGGTTACGATGGATTCACGAAAAAAGGAGGCGGCCACGTTAAATTAACCCGTAGACCGCCACGTCGACATCCCCGATTCATATTATTGGCGTTCAAGACAACGACGACACCTTTTGAGTGTCAAATCCACACAAACATTGCACGCAAGGTTTCCTGCAAATCCACAATCTTTAGTCACAGTTGCGAGTTACTTTGCTTGACAGCCGTAGTAACAACCAATCACATCGCGAGGAGGAAGTTATTTCTGACCCATCGAGACAGCCCCCTTCCCAAATTAGTCACAGCGAGGGTTGCCTGAGCGCTCACTCTAAATAAACGTTTGTGTGTCCACACACAAAGCTCAGCAGTCACCAAAAAGATTGAACTGTACGTTGATAGTGGAGCAACCGGTTAGGGAGTTAGGGTTAGTGAGTTAGGGTTAGTGAGTTAGGGTTAGTGAGTTAGAGTTAGTAAGTTAGGGTTAGTGAGTTAGGGTTAGTGAGTTAGAGTTAGTAAGTTAGGGTTAGTGAGTTAGGGTTAGTGAGTTAGAGTTAGGGTTAGGGAGTTAGGGTTAGTGAGTTAGGGTTAGTGAGTTAGGGTTGAACCTGCTGCCACCGCGACCCGACCCCGGATAAGCGGGTGATAATGGATGGATGGATGGATGGAGTTAGGGTTAGGGAGTTAGGGTTAGTGAGTTAGGGTTAGGGAGTTAGAGTTAGTGAGTTAGGGTTAGTGAGTTAGGGTTAGTGAGTTAGAGTTAGTGAGTTAGGGTTAGTGAGTTAGAGTTAGTGAGTTAGGGTTAGTGAGTTAGGGTTAGTGAGTTAGGGTTAGTGAGTTAGAGTTAGTGAGTTAGGGTTAGTGAGTTAGGGTTAGGGAGTTAGAGTTAGTGAGTTAGGGTTAGTGAGTTAGGGTTAGTGAGTTAGAGTTAGTGAGTTAGGGTTAGTGAGTTAGGGTTAGTGAGTTAGGGTTAGTGAGTTAGGGTTAGTGAGTTAGAGTTAGTGAGTTAGGGTTAGTGAGTTAGGGTTAGTGAGTTAGGGTTAGTGAGTTAGGGTTAGTGAGTTAGAGTTAGTGAGTTAGGGTTAGTGAGTTAGGGTTAGTGAGTTAGGGTTAGGGTCGTCTGGCGCTGGACCAATTAACTGTTAACTGAACTGAGATAAACAAAAAGTTTATGGCGTGAAGCATCAGCATCTAATAACAGCATGTCTCAAACACCAGCAATTAGACCCGCCCCCAGGAACAAGTATCCTGTGTTTATAGACATATATATATATATATATATATATATATATATATATATATATATATATATATATATATATATATATATATATACTGACTGACCAGAGAGTGAAAGACAGAAAGTGAGGGGTAGTGGGCAGCGGGCCGGCCTCGGCGATAAGTGGACCACTGCAGAGCTACGAGTGTGGAGAAACCTGATATCAGGATGGCAGCACTCAGCACGTCGGAGGTGAGGCACAGACGGAGGGAGGGCGTAACGCTGACAACAGCATTGCTTTTAAGTGGACAGCTTGAAGATATTAACACGAGATGCCGCTCGGATGTGTGAGTGTGAGTTAATGACACGTCGAGCACAAGTGGTACCGAGAGGAGCTCTAACCAGACCAGCGAGCGGAGGTGTAACTCTGTCACACGTTTTCCTTTTTTCTTTTTTTTTTTTTGTTCCTTGTGAAACGATATTTGTTTTCACATACCAGGTTTTTTGCAACCGACTGTCAGCATCTCTCGGTTACTTCTCTCGTAACCCGCGCAGCAGCTTCTTTTTTTAAACCACGGTTCAGGTTTCGGTGAACCAGAGTTGGGACGCCCCCCCCCCCCCCCCCCCCCCCGTGAGGGTGCTTCCTTCATAGGTGCGTTTGTTTGACCGTGAGCTCACATCCTCACGTTAGCAAACACACACATGTGACAGATCCTCAGATTCCAGAACCCCTGAATCATCCCGGACATTTCATATTTGGACCACGGTGACTCAAAGGCCTGGTATTCACCAAATAATGTTCGGAGCAGCAACAGAGCGGGATTCAAGTCGGCGTGGACTCCTATTCAGCTTTGTCGTCATCGTCTCGTCATCCTAATCTTTTACTTTCCTTTATTCAGACCCTTTTGTAAGGTGTCTCTGGTGTAATAAGCGATGTGTATTTTCAGTATCAACTTTAATTTTTATTTAAATACTACTACTCTAAGTAACAATGCTTTAATATTTTTTTCAGCTACTCTATCCACCACTGCCCGACTTTACTTCCAGTTGCAGTGGATGAGAAGACCTCAGCTGACGGGAAGTAAACGCGGACCAGAACTGTTGCCTCGCAACGCAATTCCGTTCAGAAAATGCTCAAATGAGTGTGAATACAGGTTTATCCAGTCAGACGGTACGAGAAGAATATAGTTTTTAGAACATGAAAGCACGTGAACATGAAATTAGCAAAAAAAAATATCTTTGATTAGAATTCAGTGAACAACACTTTGGCGTGATACTGCACTTCCCCTTTCCAGTTCCTCGAAGACAATACGATCGTATCGCTGTGGGCGGAGCCGGTAATTAGAGCTATTGATCTGGATAAATGATTGCCTTCGCATCGCGCTGAAGGGCATGTGCTCAGCAAGCCCCGGTGTTATCTGATGACCCACGAAATCGATGGCCTGGCTGCAATCTCCCAGGTGATTGACCTCATTCCATTAATCTCGCAAGGCTGAGTGGGTCCACAAGGCCACGCAGACCATTGCATACTCTCAATAAGCATACGTAAATGCTACACAATTCCCTTTTTGAAGTATTTATGAGTGCAAAAATCTCTTCTTGCCCACAGTCCTGAGGCACTGCGTGAAGGGGCTTGTTCCCTTGGAAACCATATTTTGCTCTGGTCCATAATGGATTCTGGTTGCCCGCCGAGTGACTGATGAAAAAGAAAAAAAGATCATTACATAGAGAAGACATTTGAAATGTCACTAAGATGTCAGGCTTCTCTCACATACGTGTAGACACACCCCCTCTCTCTCTCCCCCCCCCCCCCCCCCCCCCCCCCCCCCTTGTTTCTAATAGAGATTTTACGTTGGGAGAAGAAGTGCACGCAGTTGAGCGCAAACCTGCCAATAATGAACAAAGTTCCAAGGAAAATCGATTATCAAACTGTAAAAGATCGTGGTCAAATTTACTCTGAAGCACAATATCTATACCCAACAGCGTCTCCATACCGATTTATATAATATGACTAATTAACAACTGGATGTAAAGCCGGACGTATTACGTTTTCTGTCAACGTAATGAGGAAATGTTGTTAATTAACATCCGGCAGTTATATTAAAGGTACTTTTGAAAATATATCCAATCATTATTCATAGTGATCAAATCTATGGTCATATATATAACTATATATATTATATATAGTTATATATATATATAAATATATATATATAATTATTACATGTATTACATATTATCATATTACATGTCATTTAGCTGACGCTTTTATCCAAAGCGACTTACAATCATGTTACATTCATACACTGTAGACACAGCTACAGGGAACAACACAAAGTGTCTTGCTCAAGGACACATCGACTAGGGCGGGGATTGAACCACCAACCCCCTGATTGAAATACGGACCTGCTAACCACTGACATATATATATATATATATTTCTAGGAGACAGGGTCACCGGTGGCAGCGACAATAATAGCAGACGTGTCATCATTCACTTTGGTAAAGGCAAAGTGGGCGTCGCCGTCATCGCCAGGTTCCCTTTCGCTCTCCAGCTGAAGGACAGGAGAAGGTCACTTCGTTGACCTGCTTCTTACAGCAGCCACTTGGACGGTAATCACAAAAAATAACACCAACGCGCTAAAGAGCGTTACGCCGGGCCGGCCTGTGGACCGGGTCACGATGAGTGCCGACTAAATGAGCTCATTAATCACAGGCGGCACCGGAGGCGGAGCTATTCTTAATTCATTAATGCTCGGCAGAGCAGTCTGAAAAACAATCATGCTTTTGGTTTTCAACCACTGTGAACTCCAAATGAACGCTTTGTGTACAACAAATACTCAAAATGTCCTTAATATTATGCGGTAGATTCACAGAATACAACAACACACTTGTACGACCACAAATCAAACGATTCAAGTATGATTATTTTCACTATTTGAGCTTTTAAACCTTTAAATAATTGAACTATTCTCTTTGTGTTCACGCCAGTTGTAGGTGGTTACTGACACAGCTGGTGTTATAATAAATCAGAACATATTTTTACCTTTTTAATGTACAAGGTGGCAACGGTTCTGCTCCGAGTGTTAACGTCTCCAAGCTTCGCAAAAGACGGGAAAAAAGGAAAGATTTGTCACGGCACTTCGAGGAGCCTCCTGTCTTTTTCACTCTTGTTTACCTTTCGTACCTGAACGACTTGCCCTGATAGACAGCCGTGTGTTTAAACAGCTTACCTGTCACAGGTTTTCTTTGCGGAGGATCGAGCCCTCTTTCAAGGAGGGATTACAGAAAATCACCAGGTGGGAATTGAAAACAGGAAATTCCTCAACATCCTCTCTTGTATTTCCAAAATCCAGTTCACGCGTAACTCGGTTCACTCCGTTAATTAATGAAAATGCAACTTGGAGAATATTTTGTACTCCTGTTTTCTGCTGGATCACCTGTTCGACCTTGACAATGCTACGTAGGCGGGAGGAAACTGCTCGGCTCCTCTATTTCTTCTCCAAACATGCATGTGTGTAGGCCTATGCACACACACACACACACACACACTGTATATACACCCGCCGGCAGGACAAACAAATGCATGGACTTTAGCCAAGCAAAAGGCCTTCACCTTTTTTTGTTCCAACACCGCTCATGTCGGTTTGTCTCTTTTGATAAAGCCCTTTCATCTTGTTTGCATTGATTACAGGCTGACGAGTCACAGTGATACACTTCGGGGCCCTATTCATGTCTGCAGCCCCCGCGACACACACTGGGTCCATTGTGGCGAGGAATGTCTCCTTTCATGGCCTGAACCCGCCTGTGAAAGCATGTCAATAATCCCCAGGCAGTGGGTGCTTCACAATGCCGCCGCGACCATCCCACCGACCGGACCGCGGTGGAAACAGACCCCCATTTTGCACAAAAAAATAAATGACTGGGGATGGCTGAAAGAGCGGACAGTTGAATGGATGAAGTAATTAATCTGATGGATGCTGATAATCAAACAACTTCACAAAAGGTGAGACTACTTACGCAAGAAGAAAAAGCGCTAATCAACGCTAAGCCTTTGAAGCAGTATGCAATCCCTCTTCATTTACAGCCCTCTCCCACACACACACACACACACCAAATATGTTGAGAACAGCTTTATTGCTCTGCACAGCCCCTCCTTGTTTTCACACTGCAGGCCTCCAGGAGGCGAGTGGACATGGTTCCTCCACTCAAGAAGTATCACGAGCCTTGTATACAGCAGAAGCAGGAAGAAGAATCGGTTCGCTGTGCTGTGGTTTCGGTGCTGAGGAGCTGAGAATGCGATACCACAGGCAGAATAAATGGGATTTGAGTCTTCAGTGGCCACTAAAAGTCATTGAAAATATTCATCAGGTATATTTATTTTGGGGCGGGTGTGAGCTGGTGTGTGGGGCTGAAAGAGATTGAAAGAATCCATTGGCCGAGCCCTCGTCGAGATGGGAGTGAAAAGAGCCAATCATTGCTCGGTAAAGAATTAAAACCACCTCTGCAAATAGCTCCAATATTTGTGTAGTGCCTCAGAGTGGGAGATTCACAGCGTCTGGGTTTCCAGTGCAAATAAACAGTGCAGAGGTCTACAAGGGTGGACTGGCCCCCCTTATCCCAGAGGTGAAGCCCCCTTCTTTGTTGCTGCCTAATCTGGGCCACTCTCTATTGAGTGGGATGAAAAGTGGATCTGTGTGTGTGTGTGTGTGTGTTTTGTGTGTGTGTGTGTGTGTGTGTGTGTGTGAAACATAATCACGATCCTCAATGTGTGAGATGAAGCTGTATGATAATGTGTGTTTGTATGTGGTTCTTGAATCAGAGTCTCGGGGTCCGTGGAGACCGCCGCTGTGTTTGCCTGTTCCCAGATAGCCCACATCCTTACACTGCACCTACACATACCAATCCCAGGATCCTCAGCGCACGGCAAACGGTCAAATAGCAGCACAATTGACCAGCAATGCGGCATAAAAGATGATGTTGAAATGCCCGCAGTTGATTTTTGGACAGCGTTAAAAATTGGCATACTAATGTTCAAAAATACATGACAAGAGTATTCATCACGGGTCTTACCCACAGAGATCTGACCCGGGACCTGAACTGGGTATAGTATCTCCATTAGGTCGCCGCAGGTCTCAGGTTTGTGTGTGTCGATATCTCGGAAAACCAAAGTGTATCAAAGTGAGCGAACCATCGTGTGATCAGGTGTCAATAACATCACTGGAGGAAAAATGTGGCGTTTGATGGCGAGCTGGAGCGTGGGAAAGGGGACATTTAGAGGAAAATGACACGTATTGCTTCTGTTTTTCGGCCGGCACCAGCTCGTTAACTGGTGTTGTTCTTTTTGAGGGTCATTTTGTGTCGTTCTGGTATCAGTATCATCCCAAATCTCTTTGGGCTGGGTCAGTCTGTTCTTGGGTCCCTTTCAGATCTGGTCTCTTATTTTTTATTTTTAGGATTTTTAGGTTCAGGTAGCTTTCCACGAGTTCATTTTGGACTTTGGACCTTTTCTGGATTTTACTTGACTGAATTAAAGATTGGTGGCTCATTTGAGGGCATTAGATGATATTCTACTATACTTAATTCATGTTAAAATGACACGCATGTTTTTAGCACTAAGCAAAAAGTCGGAAGGCCATGGGTGCGAGTCTGAAACCTGTAGAAAGTAAAGAGCAGCGAGAGCTGCTGTGAGAAGTCGTTCATCGTTTCTAAACCCGACACAAACTTCCCAAAACCATCTCAACGCCATCTTTGTGTACAGTGACGCGATAATTAGTGGGTTGAAATAGCGCCTTGGCAAGTGACTTACAAGTGATCGTAAAATACTTAGTAATTTACTCCCTCTTTAAACGTGGCGACATCCCATATTTGAGGTGGAGGAAGAGGTTTTATCGGCATCGCCACTCTTCTTGGGCCCTTTCAGCGTGGCAAAAAAAAAAGAAGCCGTATGATTTATTCTGTTTTTGTTTTTTTAAACCCTAAAACTGTTCATGACACAAGAAGGTACACATAGTCGAGAGCAGGTCGCCAGATTCCAATAGAGACACCGTAAAACATTCAGACCTTTTTGGGGTAATTTGATCTCTAATAACACCTGGCTGTCATGTTGTGGAGGAAACTGGAGCAGGCGGTGGAAATAAACACAAACAAGGTGAAGTGTGACCGACTGTGGTTCCGCCGCCTGGAAACGAAAAAAAAAACCCAACGATTTGCAATAAAGATCGAGCTCGGTAGCCATGAATGTTTTCTAGCACTCTTTACATTTTGAGGGCGTAAGTCCACTCGTGCGCTCTTAAAAACCTCTAAACGTCGCCTCTCCCATGGTTCTGAAGTACTGAATACACTTTACCGTAACTTTACACATTTAACTTGTCTGCCGGGCATGTTTATTTATTAAAAACACATCCATCACAAAAAACGAAACGTCTTTCAGCTGCAATGGTTTCTGAATGAAAACAAAGCTTGGGCGCGCGAGCGGTCGACAGGTGTCGCCTCGCCGCGCTTTTATGATTCACGTTTATGATGGACGTCGGTCCAAGAAAGTAAACAAACTTTAAACTCCTCCCCCCCCCCCCCCCCCCCCCCCCGCAGCTCGAGGACGGTGTCACGCTTTCGACTCCCGTTGAACCCGGAACGAGACGGCCGGCGGTTCCTCTGCTTTCCACGAGCGAGCGCGTCATCCGTCGTCATCGTTTCTGCATTCGACTCGCCGTGTGCGCGTGTCAATGGAGAATATACAGAACTCAGAAGAAGGAAAGTGACATTTCATACCAGGTTAGAAGAGGAAGAAAACATAAACTGGCGGATCAGTCGTGCAAATGAATTGGACATTGGCTGTTCTTGACCTATAAAAAAAAAGGAACATTATAAACATTTAAATGGAACGTGTCGTTTGTGGTTCCCTCTACAAGTTGGCTGTTCTACAAGTTGCCTTTCACCTCCTTCGAGTGGAGGCACTCGTTGATCTACGACCGTTTCTAAGAGCCTCTTCAGCTCCAAAGCTTCTGGGCAACGAGGCCCATGGTCTTCACATCGGAGGCTCCGCAGAGTTTAGAAGAGAAATTGCTCACGGAGCCTGAATTTGTATCTGTTCTCATCTCGGTCCATTTTACTTACACATGCGGTCTGGGACTAATGCAGTCTGCAAGTGTGTGTACGTGTTCAAGGTCAAAAGGTCAGACGACGGAGAGACAGAGAGGAAATTATTTCCAGGCGATATTTTTTTTTTCTTTTACAGAAAGACGAGTTGATAAAATGTCTTCCATAACTCGATAATGAACGTTTTATACTTTTTTAAAAATTAAAATACATCAAGCATATTAAAGATTAGAATATATCACCATATTATAGCTTGGATTACATTTTGAACTTTTGTGTAACCTTTCTTGTTTAATTCCACATTGTGGAGGCCACGACATACTAAAAGCCTCATTTGTAAAGCATCTCTGCATATGTTAACGCTAAAGTTGCTAAAACTGTCACTATATAACATCTGCCTCGTGGGACTACAGATGAAAAATAGCCTCTTGGCTAACTCTGGCACATTTACAGAAATGTTTATATTAATGTGCACTGTCCCTTATCAAATAAACAAATATATATCCTGAGAGTAGTACATATATTCTCTGATAAAATCTGTCTCCTCTGCCTCCTCTTAATGCCTAAAGCATTTGCAGGAATCCACTAAGAAAAACAGCCAATCAGAGCAGAGGAGTCTAAGGCGTTGACAATTGTCAAACTAGGTAGCGATGATTAAATATGCATCTAGATTCTGTTACCATATATACCCTATTTCTCCAATCAAATGTTATCAGAAACATATTTAAGTGTGCTGTTCATCTGTGGAACGAGGATGTTTGTGACCCGGACACCATGTTGAAAACAGTCGAGCCAAAACCAAGCACCGTCCTCGCTCTCGAGGAACGACAATTCTCCCAAAAATGTCTGTTTGTTGTCACTTTACAAAGTCGTGCATCTTACTATTTCACTTAAGAATTAAGCCATCCTTTCAAGGGACTACACAGACGCATCAGATACAAAGTATCTTCAAGCTATTATCTGGTACAGGGCATCACATGGTGACATTTATGCTATAAACTATATACATGGTCCCTTTTTAAATAAAATACAAATATTTAATGAGAAATGAAGCGACCGATTGAATATGGTTTTGAGAATCACTTCGTTGGAATCAACAGCGTGGTGTTGTTGGTGATTGCTAATAAGCGCTTGTCACGAGTAGCTAGGAGAACTAATAAAGTTCCCCCAGGAAGCTTGGATTTTGAGAAGTGTAAAAAGTATTTGTCGCTCAAACAGTTCACGGTCTGTTCCTGCGAAAGGAACGATGATTAGAACCGGGACTGCAGATAAATTATCACGAGGGAAGCTTTGTGTGGAACATCTTCTTTAAAGTCTCCCAGTATATGTATAGCTTATGGACATGCCGTCCGTCGACGAGTTATTATCCCAACTCATGTCAGAGCATCTGCAGGAGAGATGCATTTGTTGCTAAGCAACAGCTAAAGCTGGCAGTATGCTCGCTGCAGTTATGTTGAAAAAAATTGGTGGACTTTAAGCTTTGGGCACTTTTTAGTTTGACATATAGTATAAAATGTAGTCGAGGTCTCATGGTGTACGGCGAGTGCCCGAGTAGTTCTATTATATCTGCAGTTTAGAAACACCCTGCATTAAAGAAGGAAGTCAGACCGAGATACATTTTTCATTTTCATCATTGCGCACGTTATGCACTGAAATTCACAAACGATTCACATTTTCGATTTATTTCTTCTATCGCGCCACTGGCAAAATACGAATTCAACATTCTGTGACATATTCCTCACAGAGTTTAGTTGAAGTTTCCCTGTTGACGTCGATACACGCGTATCAAAAGATTACACTTTTTTTAATAATAATTTTAGAAGATAATAAGCGCAGAAACAGACAAGAAAAACGAGCCTGTGTTTGAGCGAGGTAAATAGCTTTGTTTTGCAGCAAATGTTTTCATGGAGGAGGGGTTGAAGAGGAGGAGAGGAGAGGAGTGGGGGGGGGAATCAAACTGATATTTAGCCCCTACTGGCTTTTTTTTATGCTTTTGTTTTATGCAAGGCTCTTTTTACCACATGGTAGTGACAGATTGTTTGAGCTGAAAGGAAAAGCCATTCGAAGCTAATTAAGCAGCCATTCCAGGCACTATTCGCAGGCAGGAGGGAGAGTAGCACAGGCATTTGTCAGCGCCGTACCCAACGTGGGTTTAATTGACAACCCTGCCTCTTGACTGACAGCTTTTCCACCCCTTGGCCAATCGTATGCCGCGCAGGAAGACAGCCGCGACTTCATTGGCTGCAGAGCGGCGAAGAGGTAGGAAGCGGACCCACGTGGGGGCCGGGCTCTGTGAGCAACGCTCGATAGGCTGATATCCTCACGCGCAGACGTGTTGTAGCCTACCTAGTGCTGCTGATAGAGAAGCTTGTAGATGCTTGAGGTCTCGTTAGAAATAGGTCGATCAATTGAAGTCACTCAAAGGACACTGCTGTAGATTAAGCGGCGTTCACGTCCTCTACACACTTCGGGTCTTGAATGAAATTCTATGAGCTTCTACCTTTCTTGGAATAGTAAAAAAAAAAGACTTATTTCTATTTTTCATGGCTTCTCTGCCTTCTGCTTCCAGACTTAAGACTGTTGTTCAGGGTCTGACTTGCAATTGTTCACATCGCACATACTACATTTACGGCCCATTGCTGTTTTTTATTATTTTATTTTTTAAAGAGGGATAACATTCTGTATTTGATTAGCAGGGTTATTTCCTGTTTCCACCAACACAAAGTCTCCCAATCGGCATCGGTTTCTCCGCGATAAAACTCGAAGGTAAAACCCGCACAATGTGAAGCGCACTAATATATAAATCATTGCCTTTTGTTTTGAACAAGTTGTTGAAAGCGCCGAATGTCACTACAAATTCAAAATGGCGACGACGGTGAGGTCACATATCGAGGGGCCCTATCAGAACGCCCGCGCGCTGAACAACCCCCACGTGGGGTACACCGCTCTCTGATTGGCCACCGACGCTAAACTCCTTCGGAGAACCCCATTGGTCAGAGCACGGCCCTCTCTCGGCAGTCGGTTCCTCGTGTCAGTGCACAGTCTGTGTGTGGTACAGCGCGCGGCGGAGGAACTGGGTATACCCACCAGTAAGCTAGTGGTAGATTTCACAACGGCCGACATTTTCAGAAGAAGTAACCCGTTTATTCGCCACACCAACAAAAAAAGAAGAAGAATAGAACAAATCTTTGGATTTACAGGAAGACTCGCGTCCTACTTCTGGATCTAATACTCTTTGAGGTCGTATGCGGGCGACAACTAGTCCCGATCGAGGGGTTTCCGACGTCCGACCGGACGGAGAGACGCTCTCCGCCTCGGGTTCACCGGGGTTTTAAAGCACTCTCCAGGGGCGAAGAAGTGTTAGAAAAATACAAAACGGCGACGGACATTTCCTGCCGTTATCGTTCTGTGGTGACGGTTACACGTGAAGGATATTAAGCTTTTTGTTTTCTGGATACTATTTTTTTTTTTTTACCTGTGAAGAAGAGAGAGAGAGGGGAGGAATCAACCCAGACAAAGGTAAAAAAAAAAAAGGGCGACATGAGGAGAGCCGCTAACAAGACGGGTTGTGGCTTCATGGCAGCAGCGCCGTGTGTTTTCTGATTATTACGTTTTTCTCGCCCGGACCGTCGGAACAACCCCGGTGTGTGTGTGTGCGTGTGTGCGTGCGTGCGCGTGTGTGTGGTGTGTGTGTGTTCTTGTTCCCTTTGTGGAAGTCAACTCGTTACATTCACGAGAATTACAAAAGCCTCGTGATGTCGAGGTCGTGATCAAAAAGTATGAACTTTGGGATTTATTTGACAGGTTTCCATGTTTTTAATGCAAACCGTGGGCGACACATGTATGTATTTTTTGACACAAAATATGAAATGTATATGAAATGCCTTTTAAAAAAATTTTTTTTATAAAAGAGTATTAAAAAAAAAAAAAGAAGCATTGTCATTTTCTCAAGGAGTAGATTACAAACCAGTCCATTAAGTTCACAATGAAGCTTTAAACTCTCTCGTCGATTTACTACCGAACTGGGCTGCGGTCGCTCGCTGCGAAAGTGATTCAGCTCCTCAGCTGTACCTCGTTTTGTGTTTTGTAGGTACAAAGAAGAGGCCGACGAGGGGGGGGGGGATACATCCAGCGGTCGGGCTCCGAGAGTGCGACTCGCAGCCGAGGAACAGGGCTTTGTCCGCCGCCATCCTGCGTACAGAGGGGAGGGGGTGGCGGTGATTTACCGCACCTTCACCGGGATTAAGGAAGCAAAGGAGAGGAGGAAGAAGAAGAAAAAAAGAGCCGAATTCACTCGTGCACAAGGACGCGACATGTATCCACAAGGCCGGCATCCGGTAAGTAGCCGCCTTTTGTCACTATTTAGTAAATTGATGCACATTCGCCGCCCTTCAAAGTAGCCTAATTAGCTCGTCAGAGTGGAGCTGCTGATCCACACCTTACTATTTATGGTCTGCATCGGTGCCGCTGAGCTGCTTCACTCTGGCAGCAGAGGAGCTCGTGTGTGTTGGCGAGCAGATGAGAGGTTTTGGTTGAACCCGGGGGGGGACGTAGATCACCACCTCCCCGCTGTAATCTGACTTCATGTCTCACTACATGTTTGTTAGTTACATTTAGCTTAAAATCCCACATCTTTTATTGTGTTTTTTTTCTCCCCCACACCACCCCCTCTCTCTTCATCCTCTGCCCACCATGTACCGTCACTTTGAGGACAAATGAAGCGACCCTCCTGTCTCTGAACATGTTGTTGTGTGAAAGCGGTTCTTGGGGAATGTGATAACAAACCATCAAAAGAGGAAGACAAAACAAAGCCACAGTTCACCAAGAAAAAAAAAAATGAGGCTATTGTCTCGACTGTGATGGCGTTATTTACACCTGTGGTATCTTCTCCCTTTGCATTTTTCAGGCACCTCACCAGCCAGGGCAGCCTGGCTTCAAGTTCACTGTGGCGGAGTCCTGTGATAGGATCAAAGACGAATTTCAGTTCCTGCAGGCTCAGTACCACAGGTAATGACTAGCCTACTGCAAACGGGGTTGGCTTCCTGGAAATGGACGGAAGAGGAGTCTTCTGTCCTGTTCCAATTTGTTTTGCTTCCTGCCTGTCTACATTTGCTTTGCTTAAATACCCCAAATCAAGAATGTGCTTTAATGAATGTCAAACCTACAAAGACAACTTTTATTGCTCTCTTCTCTTCCTAAAGTCTGAAAGTGGAGTACGATAAACTGGCCAATGAAAAGACGGAGATGCAGCGTCACTATGTCATGGTAAGAGCAGTCGCCGTGAAGCCATGAATCTGATTTACGGCCGTATCCTCCCTTAAGCCTCAGGTGAACGGTCACAGGTGCTGCAGCCCGGCTGCTTTGCGGAGGCCACGTTAGCATTTGCTCAAGCTCAGTATTGTTGACTCACTTCTGTTTTCATTGGATAAGACGGCGCAGGTGGGATGTGTGGAGGGGGGTTGTGGACGCTCTAGCAGGGGTTAAATGTCCAACTATTGATTGTGAGGTGTGACGACCCTCCTCTTTTGGCTCTGGGGTCCTCTTTATGACCCTCCACTACCCCTCCCTAACACACCCAACCTGACCCACTGGGGGTTAATGACTGGTCTGCTGGCGTTGTGTGTAAATCAGAGGGTTTTCCTGTATTTTTATTTTACTTCTTAACTCACCCAAGTTAAACCGTGGGGTCATTCAGACACTTGTGACACACCCACGGGTTTCTCGCCTTTGGGGAGAACAACTGTAAAGATAAAAGACTTTGTGTGTGTGTGTGTGTGTGGGGGGGGGGGATTTTCATTAGAACCAACATCCCAAAATAAAGTGGGTTTTTTCCCCACTACTTGGTATCACAATATGGGAAATGTATGCAAAATCTCAGAGGATAATCAAATAGTTCGGTTCAATGAACTACACGTGTTCCACTGTTTTGCATCTCGTGCTGTACTTGTGGAACTCAAAACGGGTAAGATGGCGTTGTGACGTCTTAGTCTAGTTTTTTGGGAATAATCACAAGTGAATCGACCATTGTTTTAAGGTCATTTTTAAAGCTAATATGGTTGCTTGCTTTCTATTGAGCTGTGAAGAGGTGACATTTAAAACGTCTCTCAAATTGTATCTGTTGGTGGGCTAACAATCTTGTGGCAATCGTCGGCAGATAATGTTGTTTTCGATGATGTTGTTGGCGTTCTGCTGTGTTTCTGAAGCCACAGACGGGCAGTGAGAACAGCGGCCACTCATCTGTCGGCTGTGGAAGCTGTCAACTTCTTTTGTTAAATGTCGGTGTGTTTTTAATAACTCGCCCCTCGGACAACGAGTCTTCAGCCTGTCTATTTTATTGTTTGGGTACTTTTTTTTTAAGAGGAAGGATAAAAGTGTCATACCAGTCAAACACCATTTTCTTTTACAGCTCTGTTGCACTAACGCATTGTCTGTTCCTCATTAGAGAAAAGTCACAAGTAACTTGGGTTTCCTATTTTGTTCACAATGAGAAGCATGCCTGGCCTCCATTGTACAAAAGGGAATGCGTCATTGAAAAATATTTTAAACAATGTTTTTGTTGGCCAGCGTTACTGTGTATTCATGTTTTCTCTCCTCTGTTTCACAGTACTACGAGATGTCCTATGGGCTCAACATTGAGATGCACAAACAGGTATGTAGCCATATCAGGGATAATCTGTATGCAGCCAAAACATTGCTGTGGTTTCCCCCTAGTGATTATGGAATACAAACACACACGCATACCTGACCATACGCTCTACCCTCATCCTTAAATGACTTTAAGAGGCATACACATGCTGGCTTCCTGTAGTGAAAATGCTGACAGGCTAAACAACACGAAGGGCACGCTGCCTGATGGGGATGGTTTGATAAGATTAAAGTGAAGTATTTGGCAGACTGTCTGAGAGGGTGTTTTTTTGTGTTGTGTGTGTGTGTGTGTGTGTGTGTGTGTGTGTGTGTGTGTGTGTGTGTGTGCGCGCGCGCACATATGCCTGCATTATTCTGTGTCTGCCTCCCCAGTGCCAGCTGGGCTAAAAGCTCATTAGTTCAGCTGCCACACGGCACTGGGCATCATGCTGCAGTGGAAAGACTGTTACAGATGAATAGGGCAAAGATATCTGCAGTTTCCTTGACACCACCCAAGGAGCTGTTTCAGTATTCTGGAGGCATGAAGGGAATGGGGGGGGGGGGGGAGATATGTTTAAATCCTCTCAGCATTGGAAATGGTGACCGCTTCACAGCAGGCTTCTTTGTTGGTTG
Source organism: Cyclopterus lumpus (assembly GCF_009769545.1). Classification (NCBI taxonomy): domain Eukaryota; kingdom Metazoa; phylum Chordata; class Actinopteri; order Perciformes; family Cyclopteridae; genus Cyclopterus; species Cyclopterus lumpus. Next base: position 24,163,098 of record NC_046968.1, read on the forward strand.
GTTTCCAGTTGATCTTGGGTGCCTAGCGTCTTAATGTCTTCCAGCACTGTACGAGATAAGTGTTCTCACTGAGTGCACATTTTTTGTAGCGCTAAAACAATTAATGGAGGAACAAATAGACAATTATTCACTCAGAGATTTGCTGCAATTCTGTGTTTTTATTGTAAATTGGATATCTCTCTGGGACCTCTGGGGGCGTTTTATGGACTAAACAATCAATCAGAAATCAATAAATGACTGATGATGACGACAATGGTTGTTAGTTGCGGTTTGCTTTGAATCAGAAAGCGGGTATAGTTTCTCTCCTAGAGTCTGGAGGTGTGAATTCTAGCGTTCCGTGTGAAGCGAGTCGATGTGTCCACTTGATAAGGAGTGTGCCGTCTGGCTGCTTAACTCTGGGTGCTGTTTGGATAAGACAGCTGCTACCGCAGACACCACAGTCCTGGATCCTCTATACAAGTCAGATTACACCTGTAAACAACAGTGTTTAGCTAAAGATCTGACCCAAGGCCTTTTAGTCAGCCGTGTTGAACCCACATTTTCTTTTCTATTAACAGACATTAGCATAATCTTTTATTCAGTTCACTTGAAAAGAGGAGTACAGATTACAGTTATCTTGAGATGCCCCTCTTTTTGAAATCTTTTTACACTTACATTTCCATTTTCTCTTGATTTCTGTGTCGCCTTCTGTTTCCCTCGGTCACCTTTCGCCTCCTCCATTCTCCTTTTCAACCCCCTCCTCGTGCCCTCATGTCTTTTCCTTGCTCCTCTCTGTACCCCTGCCCCAACGATGTGATGTGAAGGATGGCCCCTGTGTCATTAGCTGTGTGATATGATGTATGAGAGTTGGAGTCTGTCAGAGGGGGTGGGTTGGGGGAGGGGGAGGAGGCTTCATGGGCCCTCAGATCCTGAAGGTTAATGGCATCAGTGAGAGGGTAGCCCAGTCGGAGCAGCAGCACTCTGCACAATTCATCAGGTGTAGACGTGTGTGTGTGTGTGCGCACTAACTAGCTGTTGGAGCCCCGCCCCCCTCCCTGTTCTTGTGCGTTGTCTGTCAGCCACTTATCACCAACAAGGAGGTTGCAGGCTGGGGGTGGAGCTGGTTGTTGTGGGTGGATGCTGGTGGCAGTGGACAAAACAAAGGGGGGGGGATGGAGACAGGAAAGGAGTGAGAGGCTTCAGGATAAATGGGTTAATCGACTGGTCCTCTCCTGTGCATCTCCTTTGTTTATCAATAAGCCCGGTGGAGTCGATGGAGCACTCTGAATAATGCATGATTCCTGCCACCTCCCGCCCCATCTCTCCCTTCTCCCCTCCCCGGTGAGTGAGTGAGTGAGTGTTTGTGATGACATCAGCGAGAGCTAAACAGGCAGCTCTTAGCTGTCCCTGTTATTGGTAGGGAGGGAGGGAGTGAGGCTGGATTATTGGATGCAGGCAGGCTCATTACTCCGCTTGTGTAGAAGATTTAGTGCAGTGTGAAAAAAAGACATGATAAACTCACTTTGTGTTATCGCTGCAAAGCTGGATTGAAGAAGAAAAAAGAGCAGGGGAATGGGCACAAGCCACACACGTAGAAATAAATACTTGTATCCCTTACATGGTAACGGTCGTTGTGTCTTTACATACAAACACACACACACACACACACACACCCAACACACTGTAATTGAAGTTCCAACAGACACGCAGCTTTCCCGATGCCGAGCTGGATGGTTGCTAGCGAAGGGATCTGTGCGGTTGCTGGGGGGTAATTTGTTTTGACAGTGTCTCTTATGATGGCAAAGAGTGCAGGGTGGAGGTAATCACCCTCGCTTGCTGTCAATAAGTGATTTTAATTAGCGCAGCTCATTAGGCTGCCTCAGCAACATGCCCTGCTGACTCTGTGGCGTGCGTTTCGTTTGTTTTTTTTCACTACCGCCGTTCTGTTTCGGTCCGTGTTTATCTCTTGTACATTTTGATTTTCAGTTCTCTCTTTTTGGTAAATTGAAAGCAAAAGGAATCGACGGTTTCTACGCCGCGCCATTGTATTCGGCTGCCGACTTTAGTTGCACCTCAGGGAGCCATTTTGTGTAGTATGCATGTATCCTTTTTCCTCACTTGTTGAGTGACTGAGGGAAGCGGGGAAAGTGCTTTATCAAGGAGTGTCATGTCAGTTTCCTGGATGGAGGAAGAGCATGAAAAGAGGAGCAGAGGGAGGGAGAAAAGGATCTTGTGCAAATGAATAATTTATAGAGGATTCCTGGAATTGTTTGCCAAGGTGATGATGGCCGACCTGTCTCTAAGCCAAAACAAACTGACTACGAGAACACACACACACACTCTCGCTCTCGGGAGCTTGACGAGGTTATTGGAGGCTGTGAGACATGCTTTATTTTGATAGCCAGGCTAGAAGGCTGGTACAACAGTGTAACACAATTAGTGTGTGTGTGTACTCAACCAGTTGTTAGTCTTGATGTAGTTAAATGGAAGGAAAGACGTCTGTACACGTGAAGTGCATAATTCAGAATAAAATCTATGAAAAATATTGTTCACATGGCGATTTTTGAAATCCGGTGTAACCTGTTGGGAAAACTACTTATTTCCACATGCGTCACTGCAGAAAAGGACATCAGTTTATTGTGTATGAGCTAAAAATAGAATGACATGCACATGCAAAATATTCTTCATGCATTTGTAATGAACAAGATACCTCTAAGTGCCTCTTTCTTCCTGTCGCTCCCCCCCCCCCCCCCCCCCAAAAAACCCACTACCACCACTACCATCATATGCCACTTGGTTACTTCGCCAATTGAATCCTCGTCAGAGACTCTGCTCTCCACTTGGGAGCTAATGCCTGAAGCGACAAACACCCAAATGGCTTTCAATGCTCCATTGACGGAGGGGCTGCAGCGGAGAGGGAGCCTCTCCAGGCTCTGGTGCTACTAGACAACCCTGAGTACCTGTAATTGTGGAGCTGCAGTGAAAAGCTTCTGCAGGCTCAAAGGCTTCGGTTTTCAGTGGCTTTAAGTGATGATAAACTCTTTCCAGTGCCCTTCTCCACCACTAAAAGCACTGTGGAAAAATAGTGCCTCCGAAGTGAAGCGGGAGTAATGCAAGAGTGCTGCGTGTCAATGGATTTGATGTGTTATGAGTATTTCTTTTTCTCTCCCTCTCTGCCAAATGTCTGTGAAAAAGTCGTGTAAATAAGCCATGCGCCCATTTGCCCTCGCTAACATGTGTGAACTCTTGTCTGAACAGAGCGGGGCGGCGAGATGAAGCTGATAGAGGCGGCGATTCGTTTCACTGCGTCTCCAGTTGATGCGCGAGTCATGCCCTCCTCAAAGTGTAGCTGTAAAATGCACGCCGTCAATAATGAGGCCACAAAAAGAAAAAAATTGATGCTTAGGAAGTCTGTTCCATTGTTTTTTTATTTCCTGGCTCCAAAGTCATATTTTGACAAATTTCAGAGGAAGTCGAGGGTTCTGGAACATTTAACCTTTAAAAAAAAAAAAAATAACAACGGGAACGCTCTCCGCTCTCAAAGTATCTGGTGCGCCAGCTGGCATTTTATATTGAACCTCTACTACAGAAACCTGTGTTTGTGTTTTTAGCACATCCCACTAAACAATGCAGCAAAAAACAAAAGCAGAGTGCACCTGAATCCCATGAATGTTTTAAGCTTCCAATGGAGGCCCTGGAGTGGTGATTTTTCTATGATCAAATGGATGCCTTTCTTTGGGAATCCGTTTGCGGTGAGGGTTTGTAAATGTTGCTGCTCTAATAGCCGAGTGTATCAGCATACCGCTGTTTCCTACAAGCCCCATGCTGCTCCCCTTGCAGCCATTTCCAGAGAAGTGGTGTGATACTGAAACACTCTAATCCTACTGTGTGTCATTGTATCCAGCCCCCGCTAATGATGATGGTTTATGAGTCTCCATAGAGCTTCCTCTTTCTCTGTCAGCCACCCCCACCGCCCCTCCCCCCCCACTCCCAGTTATCCCTCATTAATTTCCCGTGCCGAGAGAGAGAGAGAGAGAGAGAGAGAGAGAGAGAGAGAGAGAGAGAGAGAGAGAGAGAGAGAGAGAGAGAGAGAGAGAGAGAGAGAGAGAGAGAGAGAGAGAGAGAGAGAGAGAGAGAGAGAGAGAGAGAGAGAGAGAGAGAGAGAGAGAGAGAGAGAGAGAGAGAGAGAGAGAGAGAGAGAGAGAGAGAGAGAGAGAGAGAGAGAGAGAGAGAGAGAGAGAGAGAGAGAGAGAGAGAGAGAGAGAGAGAGAGAGAGAGAGAGAGAGAGAGAGAGAGAGAGAGAGAGAGAGAGAGAGAGAGAGAGAGAGAGAGAGAGAGAGAGAGAGAGAGAGAGAGAGAGAGAGAGAGAGAGAGAGAGAGAGAGAGAGAGAGAGAGAGAGAGAGAGAGAGAGAGAGAGAGAGAGAGAGAGAGAGAGAGAGAGAGAGAGAGAGAGAGAGAGAGAGAGAGGAGAGAGAGAGAGAGAGAGAGAGAGAGAGAGAGAGAGAGAGAGAGAGAGAGAGAGAGAGAGAGAGAGAGAGAGAGAGAGAGAGAGAACAGTGCGTCTAAGGTCACGCAGGAGGTTGTGAGATAATTCCTGACAGGCCAGCAAAGGCCCGTCCCCTCCTCTTCTCTCTCCTTCTTTTTTCCCCGTCTACCCGCCTCCAAAATGAAAAGGGTAACACACAGAGAGCTGTGCAAAAGGCCACCGGCACCTCCTGTCCCCTTTTTCCACTTTCTCCTCCCCTCACCCTTTCACAGTCAAACAAGGTTAAGGGAGAAAATGAGTGGAATGCAGCAGCGTATAAAACGGCGGGAAGGACCTCTTCAGGACCCCCCCCCCCACCATACCACCCCACACACACCTGCTGGGCCTCCACCCATAATCTCTCAGAATCAATTAGTTCCCCTCCCCCGGTTCAGTCAAACTATATTACCTTAGCGTCAAATCAGACTCTCTCTTCAGTGTTCATCTCCCCCTCGCCCTCCCTTTCGCCTTTTATTATGCTTTCTCCTTTTGTGTTCCTCTCCTTCCCCTCCTCTTTCTGGGGAAAGTACAGATTAAAAAAAAAAAGGAAATGGGTTTTGGGCAAAATGTCTTGGGACATTCGAGTGCGGTAGGCGGGCAGCGCGTCCATTTGTCCAAATGTAGCGCTGTAAAGTGCTCTTTGTGCGTCGAGTCCTGCAGTATCGTCTTACTCTCCCAGATAATATTCTGTGGTCGATACCAAAGATGCCTCTGATAGATAGAACCGGAGAGTTAACCAGTCTGCCCCGCCCTTCTCCATGGGCCATAATTATGAAGTATGGACCTCATTACGGTCTCTCCAGCCAGATGTTATTAGCATATTTCAGCCTCATAATGAAATAAGGCCCGAGTCTAATGGAGGCCGGAGAGAGGGGGAAGTACATTTGTTCTAAGGCGGTCCCAATTTAGTTAAGAAAGGGTCTGTCCAGATGGATGCTGCAAGTGTGTGTGTGTGTGTGTCCACAAATGCACAGCGTTTTGTTTTAAAGGTAGTTAAAGCTTGTAGTGTTGCCTGTACAGAAACTATCACTGTATCATTTTCTCTCTCTCTTCCCCAACAGACTGAGATCGCCAAACGTCTCAATGCAATTCTGGCTCAGATCATGCCGTTCTTATCACAAGAGGTGAGTGTCACTCCAGCTCGCTGCATTTTAAGAGCGAGAATAATTTTTTTTATTGATTAACTGCACGGGAAACTGTGAGGCCGACGATTGGGCAGAGACCCCCTTTTTTTAAGCAATTCTTTGAATTTTAAATTGTGGCAGCACAACCCCTTCAAAATAATGCAGCGCAATCATAAATGAAATAAAGACGAGTATTTGTGCTGCTCTGCAATGTAAGGCTTTATAAACATGCAAGGAACTTTATCAAGTAGGAAACTAAAATGTCCCGATCTGACTCGAGATGTCAGTTTTTTTTAATTAATTTCTTACGGTAAGAAATGAGTCCAGCTGCTGAAAACACCCACATGGATGTAAATCCCGCCTCAGGGATACACAAACACTGTTACACAACACTGTTGCAGCAAGTTTGCGCTTTATTGGTTGATATATCCTTGATTAAATTCTTCACAGTGATTGATGGAGCCTTGGTTCATCTTTAACACCCCTCTTAAATCCCATTGAACAATACGACGAGTCTTTACAGGTCTGCTTTGACTTTGAGTAGGATTAAATTACTTTTGTGCATTATCGAGCACATTCCCCCCCCCCTCCCTCTCCTCCTCCCCTTCAGCTAAAAGAGCTAGGTGAACCGTCAGTCCAGGCCTGCATATGTGCTAATGAATTCTTCATTAGGAATCTAATCTGTGTTTCTGTGTCCTGCAGCATCAACAGCAGGTGGCTCAGGCTGTTGAACGGGCCAAGCAGGTCACGATGACTGAGCTGAATGCGATCATCGGGGTACGTGGACTTCCCAATCTGCCTCTCACTGTGTGTATACCCCCTTTTCTTACTTCATTTGACCCGAGTCCGGGGGCAAAACTGCACGCATAGGAGGGCCGGGCGCTCCACCATGGACAAATCTGCTATTTAAGTGTGCTACATTAAGCTTACGGGTTTATGCGCCTCAGCTGAAGTGTCGCATGTCAAGGATAACTTGGGAAAGGGTAATGGATTCAGTAGAGAAATGGGGGTGAAAAGGAGTAGCTTAGTGTATTAATCTGTGGCCGCTTTCTTCCTCCCGTCTCTGGCTTTTTTTTGGGCCTGAATACCAACCAGCACACCGCGTCCTCCTCACTTGTGCAGACTTGCCCCCCCGTCTCTAGTGGTTTATTGTGTTTTTTTATTTAAGTTTGCAATGATGCTGTCAATATGGTCTTCACCGGTTGTAATGTCTCTTGATTGTTGGTTAACCATGACCTGTCAGCACGCTGCGTGCAGTTCATAACAGCAGCTGTGCTCTGATTTCCTTCTCCTCAGGCAGAGTCAAAGAACATCTGATATACAGTAACACGGTCCAGGCTGGGATCAGATTATGGTGTTTCTCTGATTTCACTTTGGCTGCACTTAAAAGGTTTCAGCTAACGGGCTTACCTTTACCTCTGACCCAGCAGCAGGAGGAATTAGAGTGGTCAGGTTGGGACACGCTTTGTGATTGTAACAGATTACAGCAGTGTGCACGTAGCCGGTACCGAACATTTTGTAAAGGTGTAGAGGGCGATGGATTTAGGCTGCAGCCACACAATGTCGGCAGGGAAGGAAGAACTCCCGTCATTCTGACTTCGGAGCGTTCCCGCACTGCTAGCATTGTAGTCACACTATAAATAACAGCCTAAAATGAGCTGCTTTTGTTGTTGCTAGGGCTGTAACCAACCATTATTTTTTTTGCTTTTGATTGATCTGCCAATTATTTTCTTGATTTAATAAATGAATAATTTAGTCTATAAAATGTCAGAAAATAACCCAAAATGCCACAGTTTGTGAAGACCCCGCGGGTGCCGTCTTTAAATTGGTTATTTTGTCCGACCAACAGTCCAAATGGTTAAGTTTATCATCACATGAGACGAATGCATTCAGCCAAGTAGATTCTGTGGGTGTGATGATGATATTGTCTTTTTTATTTCTGTGTAACTTCCAGTGATGTTGGTTTTGTAGCCGAGTGGGAGACGTCGTAGCTGTTAAACTCCCTCGGAGATATCCAGGACTTTTAACGTTATTTTCCCACTCGGCTGCTTGTAATTATGGTCTGAACAGCATGACGTGTACACAACATTATGTCCAGTATTAATGTGTTTCTCAGTATATTTTGGGTACTTTTGGCTTTTTCACTCGGTTGGTTCCCCCCCCCCCCCCCAAACTTTATTTAAATTACATTTTCTTATGTTTGATTCAATTGAGAGCATCTGCAGTGCTCTAAACTTTAATAGAGGAAAGTAAAGCACTTGAAAAAAAAATTGAATTGATCTTTTATTTGTCGCCACAACCCTAAACGCACACTAAAACTGCTCCGGCCAAATGTACTTTTAAGTGATTCGGTCTTCCATCTGCTTTAATTTAAAAAACTATCAGCCTAGCTGCTTTATGATGGCCAGCTTGGACGCAGATGGATAGCTGACCCTTTTGATTAGCCCTCTGTAGTTAGAGGTTAGTCAGCGGTTGGCTAGTCCCACTGGTCGGGGGTCAAGTCTAATGAGAGGCAGATATCGAAATTCGATTAAGGTAAATGAGCCAGGAGCACAACCTCCAGTTTTCAAGGTAATTACTTCCTGTTTCCTTTTTCTTTTTTTTTTTTTTCAACCAGCTCAGTGAAACAACAGGAGTGACCCTGCCATCATTAAGGGTGGGCAGGGCCACACACACACACACACACACACACACACAGGAAAACACACTTTAATTATAGGGGCAAAGACACATGGCAGGTGATCAATCTCCATGTCCCCTCAGTGTCAGAGGGGCGGTGCTGCTGTCGTGTTCTTGTCATTAAAGTGATATTCAGAGAGCAGCTTCCTGCTGCAGCTCCGTCAGAAAATAGGTTTTGAGTCCAGACTCTCAAACACTAACACGCGTTGTGACGCAGTAAATGTGCACGTTGTGTTAAAGTCCCCCAAACACCCAACGGTCTGCTAACCCAGCTGGAGTCGACCGATGGAGCCAATAGGTGGCCACATGGGGACTTCAAGGACACCAACATGGACATTCTTCACCATTTTCAGATTTTTAATACACTTGAAGGTTGAATTTAAAAAAAAATAATATATGCTTTATTAGTTTAAAATGTAGCCTATTTAAAAAAAAAAAAAAATCCTCCTGGATTTCGAAACCAAAGTGAAAGTCCCCCGATCATGTGATGGCTGTCTGACTGCTGGCGTGTAAAAAAAAACCCAAAACAACCACATCAACAACAACAACCCTGTGACTAGTAAACTAGTAGTTAAAGTGTAATCTGATGCTTTTTGTAAATGTTTATTGCTTCCATCATTTTAAACTACACAAACGCACGTCACCTTTTTCGACTTGAGTGGGCAGAACCGTGTGAAGACAAAGATGCAAACTAGTCTCGCCCCATCCTGCAACATGTTTTGCATAAGTTTGGCCCGAGGCGACGTGTGATTTGACGGCGGCGCTTCCTCATGTCGAAACCGCCGCCGCCGCCCGCCTCCTCCGGGATGTTAACCGAGACAAGATTGTACTTTGATACTGTTTAACGAGTCGGTTCTAGGTGGCGTGCTGCTCACCGCCAACCCTTATTCAAATGATGTGGAGCACCCAATGTAAAGTTACTCTGCCTGGTTTCTTTTCTTTCTTTTTTTTTTTGCTAACAGTGATCTCTGTCACAAGTTTGCATGTTTTATTTGCATGTGTATATTTACTTTATTAAAAACGGTCATATTTTCATCCAGTTTGAGTGTGTAGGCTTTTTGTAAAGTAAGAGTGTGCACACGTACACATGGTGTGACTTTTCAGCATCTACACATTACGGTCTGTTCCATGGAGCCATCATATTGGGTGTTTTTTATTAGCAGGCCCTTATTTAATTTAATTTGATATTTAACAATAAGACAATAGTCAGGAATCACCAGCTTTATTTTAAGAGGGAATTGATGATGAATTAAGCTTATTGCGTTATTAAAGTATTGTGTTAAATTGGAGGAAAAGATTAGTTTTAGTTGATAAACAGAGTTGATTCCAATATCCGCTTTTTTTTTTTTTTAAAAACCCACCTACTCAGATCTTTCAAAGAACTATAATAACTATATAACAAAGCTCCAGACTAACTTTATTCACCACCATCCCAAAAACCATCTTCAACTGAGCCGTCCACAATTCTAAATGTTGTTCTTTTACTTTAGTTTTTATAATCTACAGTGGTTATTTGTATAAAACATGTTTTAATTATATATATGAATATAAACGCACCAGAGTGTCAGTCAAAAGTTAGCTGAGCTACATGAATAAGTGTAAAAATAAGTTAGTTACAACCTGCAGTTGTGACACATTGCAAGCTTTATATCTTCCCATGCATCTTCAATCAACATGAGATGTATTTAATATTTCTGATAAGTGAATGATTCAGTGTCATGAATGTGAATATTTGATGGTTTTCGTTACTATTTGGGCATTTTTGGACTGTTGATTGCACAAAACAAGCAACTTGAAGACGTCACCTTTTCACTGTGGAACAATTTTTTTTTACAACATTTTTTATTGTCCTCTTCAGTTTTGTTGCTTGTATCATTTCTGGCTGAATCTCTCCTCTTCCTCTCTCCTTTGACTCAGCAGCAGCAGCCGCCTCATAGTGTCTACCCAGCCTTCATGGTCAGTGTTCAGGTCACCAAACATAGAGACACACTCTGTTTTTACCAAGTGTTTTCAATTGCTTGCTGGCAGTCTAACATGTGTCTTTGTGAAGGGGGGGCCGGTGTGTTTTTCTTCTTTTTCTTGGGGTGTGTTTTGGATATTTTTTGGCATCCTGTCCTCTTTTTCTTTTTTTTTTTGTCCGCCTCTCTCAAGGTGTCTCAGATTTGACGTTATTTCTAGCCTCCAAATTAGCCATTTTCCAGAATCTCAATCCTTTTTTAGCGAAGGAACGCAGTCCGATCTCAGGAAGAGAATACGAGGCGCTGTCGTAAAGCTCGGGATAAGGAGGCAACGCGGCGCTCATTGCCAGACTTATTAAGCCGGTCTGCCAGCTGGTATGTGCTGGTGCTGTTGACGCTGGTTCCACCTGACAGTGCCGTTCTGCAGGGAGCCGGCTTCGCCTAGTTAACTTTAATTGCCTGTTTCCTGTGGAAGTTGCCTGAGCTGTGGCGGCATTTACACATAATGAAAAAAGATAAGTGTGAAAGGAAGCCAGCTCCTTTTTTATCCATGAATATTGAATTGGAAGCAATTTATTTTCTGAATTTCTTTTCTCGCTCTCTCGTTCTCTCACCACGACCCCCCCCCCCACCCTTCCCCCCCCCACCCCCCCCCCCCCCCCCCCCCCCCCCCCCCTCCCTCCTCTCCTCAGCCATAGCTCGTTAATGAGGCTTCTTGATAATGATCCCTGCACGCTTTTCCTCATTAGGCACACTCAATAGGGACGTCCCTGACTCAATCCCTCGCTCTCGCTCTCTTTCATTCTCTTGTTATTTTCTGATTCTGCCTCTCCCTCCTTTTTCTTGTTCAGGCTGCCCCCCCCTTCCCCCTCCCCCTTCTCTCTCCGTTTTTTTTTTTTTTACCCTCTTTCTTTCCCCTCAACAAATAGGCCGCTCGGCACACCAATACAATATCGATTAACAATGCCGCCCTTCAGTTGCTTCTATCCATCGTGCGATTCCAGGTCCAGCGCGACACAACGAGCCGACTGAATAATGGCCAGCTGCTAAATAAAGCTTTAAATGTGGGGAGCCACTAGATATACCCTCGTCTAGTTTCTCCATTTTATGTAATGAATGTATGGATGAGGCTATTGAAGTTCTACCCGGCGAGCAGAATAGCAATCATGTGTTTTTTTTTCCTTTTTCTTTCTTCTTCTTCTTTGGAGAGTCAGTTGATGGATGTGCTAAGTGTTATTTAACCTTGTTTTAAAGCACTTGCTTCCCTCTTGCTTGAGTGGCTCTTTAACTCCTGTCTATCTACTCGCTCCTCTCCGGCTGCCGCTCTCACACAGACATCCGCGGCCTCTTGGGAAGTGTGTGTGTTCTCCACGGTGTCTGTGTTTAACAGCTTTTTGCTGGAGGAGCAGGCGTGTTTGCGCCGTTTTTTTTTCCAGAGCGTTGAAAGGTTTTTGAGGTTTTCAAGTGTAGACCTATTGATTTTTTTTTTTTTTTTTAAGCAACCTAACTATGATTTGAAACGCGCTGGTTTGGGAAAGGGCAACAATAAAAAAATTAAATAAAAAAAAGCTGCTCCGTATCAACGCTGGTGGCATGTTGTTGAGTCACATAAAGGTCTCGTACCGTAAATAAGAAATTCTACACCCTTTTCTTTTTTTTTTTTTAAAAACACTGCAGCAGTGTTTTAATAAGGGAAGTTCATGGTGTGAAAAGAGTCCCCGGTCTGTAAGATGCACCTGGAGGCACTCTCGGCTCACAGCCATTCTGATTTGATTTGTCAATATCGGATATTCTCCGGTTTCAGCTTTTTCTTTTGTTTTTATATCTTTTTTTTGGTGAATAGAATACATTTGTACATTTAGACTGTTGGGTCAAACAAAACCAAATGATGTTAACGCGTCACTTTTGGTTCTGGACTAACAAATTAAATGATGCACAGAAAAGATACATGAAAGTCACCGTTAGTTGCGGCCCTACTTTGCACTGCTTTGAGATGTCATGTGATAAACCGGCTAGATTGTATTTTCTAAGCGGTGGTCTACTTTGAAACAGAATCCATTACTGGTGTTATCCCAGTTAGCCCACACTTTCAGCCAGACGTAAGCGTACTGTACGTCTACAGCTACGAACACAGTCCGTTTCCCCCTCAGACAGCGAATGAGCTGGATCAGCATGTTGGCAGTCACCGTCGGTCTGCTATTATGCATAAATGGTTTGGCCTTGAACTAAATGTTGTCAAAGCCAGCTCTAATGCATGAGTAGAGTGCGGTCATTCACGGTTGCACTGCCCAGCCGACCCACTTGTCCTCTGTCTTGTCTCTCTGCGTTTGTTAACAGCAGCAGCAGCTCCAGGCTCAGCACCTCTCTCACGCCGCCCACGGCCCCCAGGTCCAGCTGCCCCCTCACCCCTCAGGCCTGCAGCCGCCCGGCATGCCCCCCGTGACGGGCGCCGGCGCCGGCCTGCTGGCTCTGGGTGCTCTCGGCAGCCAGGCCCACCTGCCTGTGAAGGATGAGAAGAACCACCACGACCTGGAGCACCGAGGTGAGGATCACTGCCTGACACACACACACACACACACACACACACACACACACACACACACACAGCCTGCAGCATTTTAGCACTGACGGCTGATTGTTTTGGCCAACAACTGCTTTTACCAGCTGGGTATATCCATCACAGAAACATGTTTTCATATCCCAAAGCACTTTTCCAGAAGGTCAGAGGTCAAACATTCTGTCTACTTGACAAACTAAAGGTTTTAGTTTGCGCAGAAAAACCCCCTAAGATGCTCAACAACTTATAATTAATTCCTAAAGTATTAATAAATAATTTAAAAAAAGCTATTAGTTACAATTTCTGAACCCTTTTTATTGAAAGCAGCTCATTAGAAAGTGTTACAGACATGAGAGTAATCTTTTCGCCGTATAATAATTGAATAACTGTTATCTGATACAGAGCGCCGAGTCGCGGTGACACCCATACTAATTTGTGTTCTTGCTTGTCTCCCTCCTGGCCCCTCATCTTTTCACTTGCCTCTGGCCAACTCCCTGAAAGAGCGCGAGTCGAGCACGGTACGTTGACTCTCCTTCTCCTTTGTGTCTGCCGCTCTCCGGCTCCCTGTGTGTGGCGATGAGGTGTGCTTTACGTAGACTTAAGCCCGCTGTTCAATAGAAATCCGTGCTCTCTGTGCAGGAAGACACACATTTGTTGTCCTCTGTGTGGGCGGGCGGGTGTAGAGAAAGGGTGGGGGGTTATAATGAAGTCTGGCCAAATAAGCCAGTGCCATCTAATCCAGGTGGAAAATGACTCCAATCACTGGGCGAGGATTAGTAGAGGGCTAGCTCCTTAAATTTCTGCACAATTAAAAGCGACTTTGACTCTCCCTCCTATTCTTCGCTCGCCACTTTAGAGGATTCACTGTTGCATGTGTCCTGTGCTCTACCTTCCTCTCTTCCTTTTCCCACATATACCTTTTTTCTTATCTCTCATATTTACTTCCCCTCTCCCTGTCTGTCTCTTGCTATCTCTCTATCTCTCTATCTCCCCCTTCTCATGTTAAAGTCCTTGTTTATTGGACTGGCTTAAAGCTCTCAGTTAGCTGGAGCGTAACGCTCTGCTGGATCTGCTCGGCCAGATTGAGTTCCCATTGACTGGCCACCCTGAATGAGACCACTCATGTCTGAAGGGAACCCAAACTCGTCCCCCATCTCGTATGATGGTGACGAGCGGCTGCCAATACGGCCTCACCTGATCTCCTCACCACCCTCCCCCATCTCTTCTTTCCAGTACACCACACACACACACACACACACACACACACACACACACACACACACACGGCGTCTTCCTGTAATGTTGTCTCAGGTCATCTGATACCAGAGTTGGAGGCAACTGCAGGGTTATTGAGTCTTAACAATCCTTTAAAGGTCATGGGCTCAGATGCACAGACGGGCTGTAACGCTGGAGGAGACAGTCAGACGACATCTTCACGCCGAGCCAAGACTCGAACTCGGTGTGTGGCTTTCTTTTTCCCCGGCAGTAGCCGACCAAATTTCCATACTCTGACCTGACAAGAAGGGACGTGAAATTGGCAGAAAGGGTGCCATTAACTGCCCAACCTCAGTGTGTGTGTGTGTGTTTTTTTTATTTTTTATTTATCGGCACTCTACTCGGCTCGGAGCTCTTTTTTTTTTTTTTTTGTACCACTCAAGCGGCGACCTTTTCTCTTCCCGTCATTTGCAGTCAAGAAGTCGGACATCTTCCCTTCTCCCTTCTGTCTGTTTCTGATGAAGGCAGGGATTTGTTGAGCCGCCTGCCAGCGTCGGCTAGCCTCAGGGATTGCTTCCCCCCCCCCCCCCCCCCCCCCAGTGCCAGTGCCCAGACTACAAAACCCCCGTTTGCAGCTTCTGAGAGAGAGTGCCAGCCTGTCCAGGCATTCCTACTAGTGGGGAGAACTCATTGCCACACTGCGACGCTCTCATTGCTTGCCAAGTTCCTTTCCTGTTTTTCTCTCTTGTCTCTTGTCTCTCTTCCTCTTTTTTTTTTCTCCTTATTTTCTCACTTTGCCTCTTTCATGGATCTTTTCTCTGCTGGAAACACCCTCTCTGTGTCTTCACATTGCACTCTTGTCAAGGTTCCCTCAATGGCCTCCTTTCTTTCCCTTCCTCTTTTTTTTAAAATTCTGGTTGATTTTCATGAACTTTGCTGTCATTTTCTGCCATTTAGTCACCGATCTGCCACAGTACACACACACACACACACACACACACACACACACACACACACACACACACACACACACACACACACACACACACACACACACACACACACACACACACAGTCACATGCATTCGTAACAGTTACATTGTGAGATATTTTTGGTCACTTTTGTATTTATTTGCATGTCACAGACCAACAAAGTCAGGAATGTAAGTGTTTGGTTTTAAGCGTGTCCCTGACCAGGTCACTGTGAGGCAAGAGGTGTGTGTGTGTGTGTGTGTGTGTGTGTGTGCACACCAAACATCCCATGCTGCACTCTGCTCCCACCTCACATTTTCTCTCCATCTGTCCTACGTATCACCTGGCTGGCGAGTTCATGCCTTTTTTAGAGGCGTTTTGTGGGTTTGCTCAGCTGCCTCGTCTGTTTCCTTCTTGCTCCGCTGCCTTGGCGGGACTAAGCCGTCCAAGAATCCTCTTCTGCACCTCCTGTTCCAAATCAGTCCAGCTCAGTCCAGGAGCATTGTGTGTTTTTTAGCTTTCCAGTCAATATTGTCACTGCTCTGACAAAGAGAAAAAGGCCCCGGAGACAATGCCTGGACTTAAACGCACCATTTGGTGTCCGGCTCTACTGGTTTCTGAGTGTTTACTCTTTTTATTTTAGTCTCTTGCCCTGAATATCAGCAGCGTCGCACTGTTTGTTACTCCGTATCATGTCAAGATGGGTTCAAATGGAGCGAGACGACGTTTACTATGCTGGCAGTATTTTGAGAATGCTAAGACGTGAAGGTGTAACTCACTCGGGGGGAACTGACGTGGTCTGGCTACATGTTGTTGTTGTTGTTGTTGGCAGAATAACTCGGTGTCGCCATCAGACAGCCTGCGGGCGGCGAGTGAGAAGCACCGCGGCTCTTCAGATTACAGCCTCGACTCCAAGAAACGTAAAGTGGACGACAAAGACAGCATGAGCCGATATGTGAGTGTTTATTGCTTTAATTGTTCCAGCCAATGCGTTTGAACCCTCCCACTCTAGCTGTGGGTGGGATTGTGTGTTTGCCATAATAGTTACACTTCAGGACACAAGTTAAGTGTGAGCAAACCAAAAAATAGCAAGAAAACTTTCGCAACCAGTGTATTACCACTTTATTTACACAGTTTTGGCCGTGCTTAATTTAATGTGCCTCTAAATTCCTAATTTCATAGTAAGTGTCCTTGAAGTAATTTACTGTAATTTGGCTCTAATTGAAGATAACATCGAGACATTGTTCAATTGGTACATTTCTAATGAATTAATTCCAATTTAATGCTAAGCTAGTGCCTCCTTGAGTCTTTTAATCAGCGCACAGCACGTCAGCTGATCATTTTCAAGACGTGTCTAATGCAATCCAACATACATGAAGAATAATGTTTACTATAGTTAATAAATATGAATGTACTTGGGTTCAAATGGACATAAAATAAAAATGTTCCCTCTAATTACAGCCGTGTTACACAACCAGGAAACTTTCACGGCATTGTAAATAATTGAACTGTAAAATAAAGTGCTGTAAAGTCTCATTAAATGTGTGTACACGGTGTCTTGAATAATAATAAACTAATGCCATAAATCTGGTCTTTGATGTTGATCTAGTGTTTGTGATCTCCCTCCTTTTGTTTTCCAGGACAGTGACGGAGACAAAAGTGACGACTTGGTGGTGGACGTTTCCAATGAAGTAAGACTTTGTTTGATCTGAGCTGCTGCGCCGCATTCCTGAGCGGGAACGCCGCGCAGAGACTAAACACGGCGCTCGTTTGTCACTCGTCTGTTCGAAAGCCTCAACACCTTTCACGGCGTTGTCAAAAAGTCTGTCATAATATTGGTTGTGTGTGTGTGTGTGTGTGTGAGAGCTTCCTGCATTTCTTTTGCCATTCATGCAGAAAGTAATACAAAGAGAAAAGAGAGTGACAGGTGAATGAAAAGTGTGAGTGTGTGTGTGAGGGAGAGTATGAGCACGTATATTAATCTGTGTTTGCACACGAGGCCCCGGTTTGTTTGACCTACATGTACACGCCAGTGGCTTTCCTCTTTCGGTCTGTTTGCTCAGTCTCGCCCTCCGTCTGTCTCGTTTAACTCTGCAGGACCCGGCCACCCCCCGAGTCAGCCCCGCTCACTCGCCTCCAGAAAACGGCCTGGATAAATCACGAGTCCTGAAGAAGGACGCCGCCCCCAACAGCCCCGCCTCCGTCGCCTCCTCGGGCAGCACGCCGTCCTCCAAAGCGAAGGACCACGCCCACGTGAGTGACACACGGAAGATGAAAAAAAAGAAAAAGGGGGGGGGGGGCCATTACAGTGGAGGGTGAACTGACAGACTAAAGGGCATTTTGTCAAGTGAAGTGGGTGTCTGTGTGCAGGGCTAATACGCAGGAGGCTTAGCAGTTGGCTGCCGTGAGGGGCTTGAAGGGGCAGAGATGCACTCTCAGGAAATCAAACCCTGTGGCTCACTCCTCTCAATCTCCTTTATGGCTTACCCAATAAATGGTCATTTCTTCCTCGGCCCGAGGCTGTAAATAACCCAGAGACGCGGCAGCGAGGGAACTGCTGTCTGCCTCCTTTTTCTTGCCTCGCCTCATCCTCCCCCATTTTCTCTTAATACCGAAGCGCTCGCTAACCAGGCTAAAACAATCCTCAATCATCGGGTTTTACATAAACCATTTCTCTGAGGATTAGGATAGACTTATAGTCCACATCTATGACACCCGGCCTCTCTCCATCCCTCATTAGCGTGCGTCACCAAACTAAACCCTCCACTCCTCGTACTCCATCTGCAAAGGAAGGAAGATGGATTCATTATGAGTGTTTGGGGCACCGTGTTGGTCTAGTCGCTCTTAACAAGCCTGACTTCTATCTCTCACACACACACACACACACACACACACACACACACACTGCTGTAATGAAGTGTCAGTGTTAGATTGGATTACCTTGAGCCGTCCACTCAGATTGTCACTCTGGATTTCTCTGAAAATGGGGGTATTTTTTTTTTGACTCTGGCATGTTTCATTTTGTGTGGCTGAGAGGAAGTTGAACTCACAACTTTCAGTAAGCGGATACAAAGTCAGGTTTCACCAGGAGATTAAAAGACTATTCCTGTTTTCAGAATGACAAGTCATCCACACCCAGCCTGAAGTCCAACACGCCTACTCCGAGGAATGAGGCTCCGACGGCAGGAACCAGCACCACTCCAGGACTCCGGCCTCTCACGATGGGCAAACCGCCCGGCTTGGAGGCATTGGGTATGTGGACACCTTCTCAAGTTGTTGAAAATAAGTTAAAATGGAAGTATTCTTCTCTAAAGATGCATACCATGTGCTTTCCTTCTTCTTATGCGATAACAAACGGGATACTTTTTAGGTTTTAGGATGCAGGTCGGACAAAATAAACACTTAAATGACCTGAAATCGGCTTTAGCAACTTGTGATGCCTGTTTTATAGACCAGAGCAGAAGTTGTGGCGCTTTTGAGCACATCCTACGATCTGTGATGAACCATGGCTTCTTTAAATTATTTTATTATGGTCTCTCCCGTCCATCTCTATTAAAATGCTCTTCTCTCTGCTCTAGCGGCCCCGGCCCTGCGCACGCCGCTGTCCATCGCGGGTTCCTACGCCTCCCCGTTTGCGATGATGGGTCATCACGAGATGAACGGATCCCTGACCAGCCCGGGCGTCTATCCGGGTCTCATTTCTCCACAGATGAGTGCTGCGGCTGCCGCCGTCGCCTACGGACGCTCACCAATTGTAAGTATTTCAGTATTCAGAATGCATGAATCCGACGAGGCTCCTCTTCGCTAATATATATTCATTCATATATTCCATCAGTTTGGCACAACTGTATGAATTATCCTCCACGGCTGGAGGCTGTGGAGTCTTGACTTTGAGAAACTTAAGCATTATTTCCACAACTCATTGTGTGTGTGTGTGTAATGAGAAAGTACAAAGGCAGCCTCGCTCCTTTACTTTGATGTTAGCTAGTTGGTTAGTTAGCATTCTAAAGGCTTTTAAAATAAAATGCCTCTCCGTGTTTGACAATCTCCCAGGCTTTCATTAGCATTAGCAAGTGTGATGTTGTAGCCTTGTGTAAAGCTTCTCTGTATGCGAGGAAGCTGAGTCTGCGCCTTTTCAAGGGATTTGCCTGGAAAACACAGAGTTCCTCGGGGCCTCCGCGGTTAAAATGAGGCATATATTTTAATATGAATGTTAGCTTAGACTAATTTATCTTTGCAGGTTATTGGTTGTTTGTTAACCCCTGGCTGTTCTTGGTCTTGCAGGCAGGGTTTGACCCTCATTCTCACATGAGAGCTCCAGGCCTGCCAGCCAGCCTCACGTCCATTTCTGGAGGAAAACCGTGAGTAGCTGGACTTTTGTTGTTGTTGGATTTAGCCATCGAACAGAGAGCATATGCATCCAGGCCACAGACTGAAACATAACTCCCCTCATTTGTCCCCCGCAGAGCGTATTCTTTTCACGTGAGTGCAGATGGTCAGATGCAGCCCGTGCCCTTCCCTCCAGATGCGCTGATTGGCCCGGGCATCCCGCGCCACGCTCGCCAGATCAACACGCTGAGCCACGGAGAAGTGGTGTGCGCCGTCACCATCAGCAACCCCACGCGTCACGTCTACACCGGCGGCAAGGGTTGTGTCAAGATCTGGGACATCAGCCAGCCGGGCAGCAAGAGCCCAGTGTCCCAACTCGACTGCCTGGTAACGAGCGTCCCGTTTTCTTATTTTTTTTTTTTTTTTTACAAGGAAATGTTTGAGATCTGTGTTATTAATGTGGATGATTCAAAGCCATCCGTCCAGAACGGAAACATAATGTATACTCATTTCCCGAGGTCTCTGCAATCAGCCTCCTTCATTAAGAATTTTTTTTTTTATAGCATCAAATGTAGCCTGACTCCAGATCCCAACAGACAGAGATGTGAATAATTCAGCAAAGTATCTCACTGCTGTGCTGAAATAATCCTCGGTGAGAAAAAAAGAAAAAAAAGCCTGCTGAGTAATGATGTTCTGATTGGTCGACCCTGTCTGCCATTACCCAGCTCATTACTTCCTCCCAACTGCCTCCCATTTCTCATTTTGATACTGTGGCTTCATGCCATCCGACTCATGCGGCCCCCCAACACCCTTAAAGGTGCGTCCAGAGTGCAATTGGGTCTTATAAAGCCATCCGGGTGCCGTTTTAATCCGACCGAGAGCTTCCACGGTCTTATTGATCTGTCTTCCTGCTCTCTTGGAGCCTGGCCAACAGCTGCAGCCCCACTCGCTCGCTGCATCTCTTGTTAAAGCCGACATCAACATCTTCACTGTAACACAAGAAACAGACGGCGGCAGCCTGAAAAACTCCACTTGTCAAAGAAAAAGCTCCTTTAAGTAGCGACGGTCTCGACGTGGACACGCCGATGATGTATGCTGCTGATCTCCTGAGTTTTTCCTCAACAGAATTGTAATTGAGTTAGTCCTTAACCTCATTGTCCTACTCTAGTAGATGTTTCACATTTTTTTAAATTGCATCAAGATCGTGACGATGCTCATTTCTCTTTCCAGAACAGGGACAATTACATCCGCTCCTGCAAGCTCTTGCCTGACGGCCGCACCCTCATAGTGGGTGGCGAGGCCAGCACGCTGACCATCTGGGACCTGGCCTCGCAGACGCCGCGCATAAAGGCCGAGCTCACCTCCTCCGCTCCGGCCTGCTACGCGCTGGCCATCAGCCCCGACGCCAAGGTCTGCTTCTCCTGCTGCTCGGATGGAAACATTGCCGTGTGGGATCTCCACAACCAGACCCTCGTCAGGTCAGTGCTGAGTGTTTTTACCAATACGGGTTCGTTTCAGGCTCTGACCGAAAGACTTAATTGACCCGGGGGGGGGGGGGGGGGGGAAATGTGTGCGTCTGGCAGCTCATGGTGCTTGAAGATTAAAAGTCATAGACACAAGATGGAAGGCTCTGTCCTCTGTTTCTGACTTGATGTTTGGTGTCTCGGGGTCCTCCAGGCAGTTCCAGGGCCACACAGATGGAGCCAGCTGCATCGACATCTCCCACGACGGGACCAAACTGTGGACCGGAGGGCTGGACAACACGGTCCGCTCCTGGGATCTGAGGGAGGGACGGCAGCTCCAGCAACACGACTTTACCTCGCAGGTAGAGCGACGCGCTTGTGAAACACAAAACAGAGGCCTCGAGCGTTTGTGAAGACGAAGTGAAGTCGAGTAATCCCTTGTTGACACGTTGCAGATCTTCTCGTTGGGCTACTGTCCCACCGGAGAGTGGCTGGCTGTGGGCATGGAGAGCAGCAACGTGGAGGTGCTGCACCACACCAAGCCTGACAAGTACCAGCTGCACCTGCACGAAAGCTGCGTCCTCTCACTCAAGTTCGCCTACTGTGGTAAGTAACCGGCTCCTTGACTCTGACCTATGCAAGGAGATTTAAAGGTTTGAAGTTTTAATGTAAAAGAGCGTTTTGGCCTTGTTTATGGCATATAAACCAGCTGGTTTTGATATTCATAGTTGTTTTAATTGTTTTGGTGACATAACTGGTGATCTTGTGTTTTAAACTTGATTTAGTTC
Source organism: Cyclopterus lumpus (assembly GCF_009769545.1). NCBI lineage: Eukaryota > Metazoa > Chordata > Actinopteri > Perciformes > Cyclopteridae > Cyclopterus > Cyclopterus lumpus. The sequence goes on from NC_046968.1 coordinate 24,184,688, forward strand.
AACTTAGTCATTGGACCAGTGTTGAAGTCATGTAATATTTCCAAGAAAAGACATGAGAAGAAATTTACATTTCATCGTAACAGTCATATAACACACGTTCTGGTATTTAAATATATTCAAAATGTAGTCTTGAGTTGTGATCTGTGGACTTGTTAGTTGGTGACGAGTCTGTAATTTTTTGCTGGGATAATATTTGACTCCAGACCATAATAAATTCTAGCTACTGCCCTGCTGGTAAATGTGGGGAACCTGTATTTCTCTCGTCTTGTGATTGGTGCAGCGTAGATGAATATTATCTGACTACAGTCGTTTCTGGAGATGTTGATTTAAACCCGTCTAACTGTGATTTTAGTCACTTGCAAAGTTGCCGTTTTTATATTAGTCGGAATGTGTTTTTCAAAGCGCAGACGGACGTTCGCACGCGTTATTCCGTACGGCCTGAATTGCACATAACAATATGCTCATTACATTTTGCCATTGCCTTTTCAGTTCAGATCGTTGTGCCTGCTGGGCAGAGCAGCTGGTGTCAAGTTTAAGGCTCAGACAAATGAGGTTTCACTATCGCCTCGCTCCGTGTTCATTTCTCCTCACGAGACCCCCGCAGCAGAACTGGTTAATTCAGATGACGCTCACTGCTTCAGAGCTCTGGCTGACACTAATTCAATTAATTACCCAACTAGTCAGTTGGGTAATTAATCAGAGAGTGATTTTAAATAATTATCAGAGTGGAAATGGTGAGTCGTCTTCATTAGGATTCTAAATGAAAAGGTATTTTTCTCCCAATAAGGTGTTTTGTTTATTGATAAGGCTATTTATTAGTCACAAATGTGTCTTCCAATTTGGCTTATTGTGCATTTTAGCCCACGCTGGACTTATAAATATGGAAAACAGCACTCGTATTTTCAAGATAATATTCTCAAGGCGTCTGTTTTTTTATGTTTGCAGGTAAATGGTTTGTGAGCACGGGGAAAGACAATCTGCTGAATGCATGGAGGACTCCTTATGGCGCCAGCATATTCCAGGTAACTACGACAACCGCACACATTATAGAAGATACCTTCATGTTCTTAAATCGTATAAAATAGAAGCACGACCTCCACGCGGTCATTATTTTAGACATGTTGAATCTTGTATAAAGCTAAAAAACGTATCTCATTCATTTGTGGGTTATGAGTAGCGGTGCTTGTTGGGTTCATGTTCTTAAATCTATTTATCGTGCAGTAAATGTGTCCACCAAAACCATAAACACACCACAATGGTTGCAGAAAGGAATCGGAGGCTAATTAAAGCGTCTTACATAAAAACTGACGACACGATCAAGAAACCACTCATATAAAATGAAAACTTCTCTAACTAGAGTTTGTTCCTTTCTCCCACAGTCGAAGGAGTCGTCCTCCGTCCTGAGCTGCGACATCTCCGCCGACGACAAATACATCGTGACGGGATCCGGCGACAAGAAGGCCACCGTGTACGAGGTCATCTACTAGAGGGAGGCTCCCGCTTCAGCACTGATGAGACGACGCTTACGGCCGTCTGTGGACGACAACGTGCTACAATCAACTCCAGATTTGGCAATCGGAACTGGCGGTGATCGAGGGAGCTGTCGGCCCGAAGGATGCTTGTGCTGGAAAGAAGGTTTTCTGTACTTGTTTTGGAAGGTTTCTTGTTTTCTTTTTTTTTTTTTGGGCTACACGTTTTTTCTTTTCTTCTTTTTGTGACTTTCTTTCTCCCCCCCTCCCCCCGTGAGAATATTTGGGCGTAAACCCGATGAAGCGGCGCTTCATTTTCTGAGACCCCCCCCCCCCCTCCTCCTCCCCGTCCCGTCCCGTCCCTCCTCGCCCCAGACGTCTTGTGAAAAGTGTACATATCGGATTAAATAAAAGACACTTTATATATATTATAAAATATATATATTTTCATGTCCTGGGTGTACTTGTGATCAATTTTTTTTGTTTTTGTTTTTTGGGCCCACTCTTGTCTTATGCCATAATATTTGAGTGGGGAAAAGCGGAACATAGGTTTAGAACTTTTTAACAATTTTACTCTTGATTTTCTTAAAGCACATTCTCCGGGGCTGACCCTTTTTATTCCGAAATCGAACCGAGGAGCATGAAACTTGTACGTAGGACGTTTTTTGTGGGGATTTCTTTTCCAAAAGGCCTTTTTTTGTCACAGTGCTCTTACCGGACTATGGACACGTGGAGTCCTCTGACTCCGGCAGAGACTCGGCTGGTTTGGACCACTGTGGGACGGAGCAGGACGCCATGATTCAGGAAAAAGAAATGGATGTAAATTTAATTCATATATGACAAAAGACTTTTTTTTCCTTTTTTTTTTTAAAGTGTACTGCTCTGTCTGTGCTACCGTTTCTCCCTGTTTGTTTTACCCTGTTGGATTATGGGGGAAACGTTTATTGTTTAGCCTGACTCTTGGACCTCAGTTGGCAGCAGAAGCACTAGAGCAGCCACAAACTGGATGAAAATGTGCTCTCTTTTTTTTTGCTAACTTAACGCAATATGGATGTTGAATTGAATTGAATTGATTTGTCGATTTCCAGACTAAACTCAAAACGGTTCAATCTGCGCTACTGGAATCCTTCCGTCCGTCTGCATCTTTATCAATATTCCTGGAATATGTTTGGGTTTTGGCGGAGATCTGTAAACGCTCACGAGGACGGAGGGCACGGCACTTAAAAAAAATGTAAACGCAAATTAAACAGGTCGAGTGTCTCCAATGTAGACGGTATGAAGCAATGCGTAATTCTGGTTGTACACTGTGCTCCTGATCCCGTCAGCATTTCCCACAGAAGGAGAAACAAATCTAAAAGGGGCTGATAAGCGCCGGCCCTCTGAATCACACCAAAGTATGTAGCAAATGCTGTCGGCACTGAAAAAGAAATGTACAGTTGTTAATAAATCAATAAAACAGTTTTTTTTGTAGAATTGGCCCCATTTCCTTGAGCTTGACCCACCGAGTCGGTTTCGGACACCACTCGGGACGCGGAGGACATTTTGTAGTTGTTTTATTATTCACAAACGGAAAGAAAAGACGAGATGTGAAGAGAACTGGAGGATCGTAACCTCCTCGGCAGTTTGGGGGCAACTAGAAGTTGTGTTGATCTTCGTTTAGAGAGGAAAGCGGCGTGACGGATATTTGTGTTTTTTTTACATGCAGATAAAATGAATGAAGACTAAAAATAAACGCATTAGCTGAGAAAATATTCTTTATGGAGTATTAGTATTAGCATCTTCATTGCCAACCAGAAGTATTCAGATCCTTTACTTTATGTGGATGTGCAATCAGTGATTAAGGTTAATATAGTCTATTGTCCTCCTTTTATCCTTTACTTTGGGGTTCAGCCGTTCCAATGGGAGAAGTTGTGGAAAACAAAAATGCCACCGCTCAGAGAAATCAAGTAGTTTTTGGAAGGTGTAATTTGTGGGAATGGGAACTGTTACTGTTACATGTTATGGTCCTGACACAAAGACTTCATATATTTATCACCACACACACACCGATATGAAAGAGGAGATCTTTTAGCTGAAGTAAAAAAAAGGTGCGAGTTAAACACTTTGTCTCCAGACGGGATGGTTTGTGGTTTCAAGCCCTCTGACAAGAGACACGGGGAAGGATCTGAGTGGCTTGCCAACACACACACACACACACACACACACACACACACACACACACACACACACACACACACACACACACACACACACACACACACACACACACACACACACACACACACACACACACACACACACACACACACACACACACACACACACACACACACACACACACACACACACACACACACACACACACACACACACACACACACACACACACACACACACACACACACACACACACACACACACACACACACACAAAAAATGACAAACTACTTTGGGAATTTGTGGCTTTTTGATGGTTTCGGTGCAGATTGTGAAACAAATTAAAAAGGCATGCCAACAACGACCGGCATGTGATATTGAAACGTCAACTTTTGGGCTTTTTCCTGTTCCATGAGATTACTCATGACGTGTACCATCGGTGTGTCCGTGAAGCCTCTCTCACCGGCCCGAACCGGCCGCCATGTCTTCTGCGTCTTCCTCTCCCACTCGGCTCCCACCACAGGTGGCCAGTGCTTTCACTTTCACTTGTGTGGGGGTGCTGGCTGTCAGGCTGTGATGTCTGACTGTGGAGAGAGAGAGAGAGAGAGAGGTGGGGAAAGAGAGAGAGAGAGACGGTGGAGTTAGGGATGCAATGTGGGGCGATTTCTTTGCCATGCATTTCCCCTCACTGTGTCAAAACAAGGTAAATCAATCCGCATGTTCGATGGATCACATGGGGTTCAATTTAGGAAACAAACGGGGACGCTGAGCTTAAATATTTCGAAATAGTGAGTCTCGTCTCATGTTGCCGTTGACTTTTTTTATGGCAAGCTTTTTTCATAGCATACTATATAATGACATTTATGATTATACATTTGTTTTATGGAATACTACACTGACATTTATGGCATATTAATACCATTGAAAGGTCATGCCTCAAACCCCTGACATGGATTTGGTCATTTCCACAGACAATGTCTTCACTTAATAAGAGTAATTAGAAATGCCGAAGCCTCAAATTACTTTCGGTTACATGTTTCAAAGCGCAATGTGTGTGTGTGTGTGTGTGTAACAGGAAGTTCCAGCGTACATATATGGGCATGTTAGGACACACTTCAACACTTCAAACCTGGATGTGAAAAAAGTACATTTGAGATATTACAAAAAAATATATATATATAAATGCGACATGTTTCATTGTGAATCAAAGAGCCATTACACCCAATTCATAAAAAAAAAAAAAAAAAGTGCTCCTCTTATCTGCTAAAAGCCAGAAAAAAAGCTTCCAGCCGCCGGCTCGGCCCGTAGGAATCCTGACGCAAAATGTTTTTTTTTTTTGTTCTTTTTGACAGTCGAGAGCTTTTGCCGTGAAGGAGAAGCGATGCGAGGCGGCGCTCCGCCTTTCCTCCTCTCCTTTTCGGGCAGGGAGCCAAATGTTTTACTCTCCTCTCACCCGACAGCCGTCTGATTTCATCTCTCTTTTCATAGCACCGCGAGAAGAAAAAGGAAGGAAGGAAGGAAGAATGATGATCCTTCTCTCTCTCTCTCTCTTTCCTTTTTTTCATCCAGACGGAACTTTTATGTTTCCATCTTCCACCGACTCCTCTCCTCCATCAGCCGGAAGAAAAACGGAGAGCCGTGCGCGAGGGTGCAATATTCTTTCTTTTTAAAGAGATAAAAAAAAATAATAAAAAATGAGAAGCTCTTTTTCCTTTCTCTCTCACTCACTTGGATAACCAAGTGCTCGCGGAGAGCAGCGCGAGATTAAAGGGAGGCAGCGAGCGGCGGTGCTTCAGCTCCCAGAGGTCATTGCGGTCCCTTTGATGGCGTTCGGGCCTCACTCCATCTTCTGACCTGCCCTTAAGATGAGACGCTTTCATCAGTCTCTGCCGGACACGAGAGCCCACTCAGAATCAGGGACTCGAATTAGAGAAGGGCTTTGTGTGTGAGTGTGTGTGAGTGTGTGTTGAGTTTTCATAGTTATGTATAATTCAATGCTTTTACAGGTATAAAAGCCTCCCTCTTGTTCTTTGATCACACAGACGGGTGAGAACAATGCCTAAACTCTAAATTATTTGGAGGGACTGGAGGGGGATTTGAAAGGATTCAGGTAAAAAAATAAATAGACTTTGTGTATATATATATATATATATATATATATATATATATATATATATATATATATATATATATATATATATATATGAGGACATGACATTATTGTCAAAGCTCCACAAAAGCAGCATTTAAATACATTTAATGCTATTGTGGCCACTACATGTGCATTTGATTTACTGACAATGAACAACACGGGTAACATTTCACATATATATTCTCTGAAGTGCATGAGGTCTGTGAAGGACCGTGACGGTTGTCCCTCGATGAATTATAGAACATGAAGCCTTTGGGCAGAATCAGCCTCAGAACTTCCCTTGTTCCTAATGTCCTTTCTATGCCCCTTTCTAAGACAGAACCAGTCCAACTAATTGCTTTCACATTGACGTTTTGTTCGCACTTTGACGTGAGTCCAGAAAGAATAATTCAAGAATTTGGGGAAATACACTTATTTGCTTAGATGGATACAAGAACCTGAACGAGTCTGTAAACATATGTTGATGGGAGCATTATCTACTGTGGGATTCTATTTTCTTTATAGTTTTTTAAGATGGATATCGCGCTCATGTCTGTGAGCTAAATAGAATGAGCCAGTTAGCTGAGCTTTGCTTGAAGACTGGAAACGGGCGGAAACAACAAGCACCTCTTAAAGCTTTTTTGGGGGGTTTAATCTGAACATGTCTCTTTTTCACAAATGTTGAACAAGTCAAAAACAAACCCAGACTTTGGACCAGGGGACCAATCGACTCCTCTGTTGCTCTTAAAAGAGGAATAACCATAAAAGAGGAACTTGGTTTATTCTCTCTTTTTGTGTTTGCGTTGAAAAATAAACATGATGCGTTATTAGGAAGATTTGGGAATATTAACCTGCAGCGGCCAAATCTGAGCTCCAGCTGGAGTCTCAACAGACTTGATGCTGAGCAATGAGGGCTGGACTAGTTTAAAATGCATCTGTGATGCACAAGACAGCAGATACGTGGCTCAAAGTATCAACAACAACAACAACAACAACAACAACAAGACTTTGATTTCATGGGAGCAGTAAAAAGGGAAAGCAGTGAAACGCTGCTCACTGCGATCGCTTTAACTGCCAAGGTGATCACGGGGTTAACAAGCTCAGCAAAGCAAATAATTGGTACAAATAAGTCATTAGCGCAGTAGGAAAAAGGCTTGGATAAAATGTGAAGGAGCACTAATTGAACATAATTATAAACTCCCTTCCTCCAGCTGTAACGAGGAGGTCCTCAGAGATAATTAGGATCGCGGATCAAAAGTGCCACTTAAGGAGAAACTCAGATGTTCAGAAGAGAAGCAAAGAGTTAAAAATACTGTCGATTTCACGTGATGGTTTCCACATCTTCCCCCATTCAACTGAGTTCAATGACAGAATATGTTTTGTTTTAACACTAATTGCATTTACTCTGTGTACCGCGAACGTTATGCGATGTACATAATATGATTAGTTAGTTTTCCAGCTACTCCGACTGTATTCTTGAGACTCACCGCTGTCGTCAATCTCAACATTTATTGCACGGATCATTTGTAGCCAAGTGTGAGACTTATTTATTTCTCAGTGTTTGCCAACGGTACCGTACCAAGTTCCTTTTTTCATCAATACTGACAACACACAAATGTTATTTTTAAGTTGTTGTGCTGAAGTAAAGTCACTTCTAAAAAGAAAACAACGGAGAGAGAAGAAGGGGGAGGAGGTTAGAAGAGGCCACCGAGGAGAGGGAGAGGTGAAATGAAGCCGGAAGCCTGACAGGGCTTTGTGCTGTGTGAACGGGTCACTTGTGTGAGCGGGTCACGGTGGTTAACAGAGCCAGGGGAAAGTAAGGTGCCAAGTTAATGTGACAGGCAAATGAGAGTGAGCCTGTTCCTGGTGTTTCTAGGGGCTTTATGCAAAGCGAGAGGGGAAACTGGCCATTCAGTGGAGGAGGGAGACTCCAGCCAGTTTTAAAGCTTCTGGATGGAACGCTGTGTGTAGTAATCACCAATAATCAGGTGATTAATACTGGTATGTTTTGTAAAAGTCTGGACGGAGTGCCATCTTTTTCAATTAGTCATCGTAGTAATGATAACGTCGATCCACAACTGCGCGATGGTTGCGCGTCAATACGAATATCTTCAGACACACAGAATGCTGTAAAGAACACGGAGATACGACTTGGAGAGATTCTTCGATAAAAAGCAAACCGCTTGAGCTTGTGTGTGTGTGTGTGTGTGTGTGTGTGTGTGTGTGTGTGTGTGTGTGTGTGTGTGTGTTACACGTGTAAGCCCAGACACAGACATGTTGCACGTGCCCCGAATGCTTCCCCGGGGGAGACCGTCGAGAGACGTCCTGATCACAGCTGGATGCTTCTGACACAAAGAGGAGGACAAACTCTGGGCCTTGGGGGTTTCTGACCTCCGTCCAATTTGCTGTAAAGTACCAAAAAGCACCGATGGGCCGGCGGATACGCTGTCAAAAAAAAGGAAGCGAAGCAAACCCTGAACACGAACTGGACGCTACAGTCGCCGCCGCCTCGTGTTACTGCCCGTGATCATCAGAGTCAGTGACACGCAGAGGAGCTCGAGTCGCGCTGCCTTCACGTCCTATTAAAAGTTACGGCAATTACCAGTTTCAGAGTTGTAATCCCGACATGCTCTGTTGTTTTATGGAGTATTATGGAAGTGTCTGCAAAATATATTGATGTGTCTTCAGCCAGTATGTTTAACCCCCTCACGACGTCCACGCCACAATAAAGAGCGACGCCTTGAGTGGTCCGATAATGCGACTAGCGGTGACCATTATTTCACTTTAATTATCGTAAGAAATCAAAGAGACGTGAGGGGAAGTGAGCCTGAAAAGATTCACACAAAAACAGATGTCACTCTTCTCGCAGTTCTTTTTGTAATTATTAAAAACAGAAACATAACAGGACAGAACGCTCTTCTTCTTCTTCTCTCTTTCTCTCTCTCTCTATCTACCCTTTTTCTCAGTCCTGAGTTCCTCTCTCTGTCTCACACGCACAGCATATTCCCTCTCCCTCTCTCGACCTGTCTCACACACCATTACCCCTGTGAGGCGAGGAGACAACCCTAGCCGTGGGGGGAGGGGGGAGGGGGAGGCGGTGCGGCATCATGGGTAATGTCAGTAGACACATGTCAAAAGTACAGCCCGTGTCCTGAAAAAGCTGTGTGCGGTGTGACAGCGGTCCGCCCGCCGCTAACCCGGCAAACCCCTCGTCCGCCCCTCGAGTCCGTCCAGCTGACACAGAAGCTTCCTGCGTTACCCCGGAGGGAGAAGGAGAGCCAGCAGGGAGGGTCATCAGCACTACTCCGCCAGGATAAATGCTTTTGCTCTCGCAGTCTCACCTCACTGCACCGCTTTTGTCCTCGGGAAGAGGGAAAAAGAGGTTGTGTGTGTGTGTCAAAGGACATCTATCGCGTGTGTGTGTGTTTGGGTTCAAATGCTCAACACACACACACACACACACACACACACGTAAATCACTTGTCAAACCTCTCAACCTTTCTCCATGAATTCCACAACCGTGAATCAAATAATTGTCTTTCTAATGAGACAATAAGACACATTTCTGTCATCGGGACCCTTCCCAGTCCAGCCGTGACGATAATAATTCACGCGTCACTACGCGGCCCAAAAAAAACCACGCATTCGTCACATGAGTAAGTGGACCTCGCGTTCCCGATATTTACCGCAGACGTTTCTTAATGAACCTGGTTAATGTGAACGTAGAGTTGTGAACTGTTGCCTTAAAGTTGAAAGTACACGACTGTCTAAAATATACATTTTAAGCTGTAGCATTAATATTTCTTTCATTAGACCTGAAGGGCCTCTTTCTGCATGCAGTGTGCCAGATAAAAATGGATTCATAGAAATGACTTGATAAGTCTTCTATACACATTGAGAGATGCTGATTCATTACAGCAGAAGAGCAGCTCACTGCGTGCATTGTGCGCTCATCTGGGGCACAAACAAAGAAAACTAACCAACAAAATAGATAACATGGAGGTAAGCAAGGACGACGAGAGACGACTGCTGATCTGGGATCAGAGAGAAAAGAAAAGTTCTACTAATGAACCATAGTGGATACATGTAAGGTCTTTAATGTATTGACATTTCATGCACTGATGTCACAGTAAACATAACTGAACGTAAACCAGCGGTTCATCGATGGTTTGCTTGTGCTCTTCGTCTCATGTCGACACGTATTTATCTCTTTTCCTCCACTCAAAATGCAAATAAATTAAAATCTGCCACTCAGCTCTAATTGAGAAGAAGTATCGGAAACAGCAACAACGTGAGATGTTTTATATATGAATGTTACGTGCGTCTGGTATTACAATAATAATAATTACAACTGTTAAGAGAATTATTCTACATATTCAGATTAATGAGAAACGAGTCTGTGGCCCAATATCATAAATAACTCTTTGGTTGTTACAGTCATTGATGCATATTTAGACATTAGCTACCTGATTAATATCAAATTATAAAAACTAACTTCACGAGTTGTGCTTCTGACCAACGTTGTACAACTTCCTAAAAACTATTGAGGTTGCTCCCTTTAAAAAAAAATCCTCCACAGCCGAGCGAGCAGGAACATTAATATCACTCGCCAATACATCAACATGGTAAATGTACTTTTTCTAGCCTCCCCGACCACTCAAATCTCTTTCACGCCACATGACATCACTCTTAACACCATGACAACCATATGACGGCACACCTTCGAGTGCACATTAAACTAATAGCAGGGTTCATTCAAATGACCGTTTGGATACAGATATTCTACGCGCGCAGAGAAACGAGTTGCAGTTTCAATACATGCTTTTTCCGTTACAGACGAGGCCGGGCCGTTAGGAAAAGCTTTCATACAGAGCCTCGGAAAGAGTACATCACAGAGAGATGAGCGTCTACGCTCCTCAGGTGAGGAACACCTTGACCTCGGCTGACCCCTATTATTCTCCCGGGACCAAACAAAAAGAACTCGGCTTCATATCTCGACGGAGTGCAGATGTACCTCAAGTGACCCCCTTATATATATTTTCCTTTCAGCTCCTCCACAGCGAGATCACAGAAGGCGGTGGAGCATCATGAGAGGCACGAAGTAATTGCCCTCATTTCTGCCACAGACAAAAGATAATGTTCTCTGGCTGCTCGTAAGCAAACTGCCGAGTGTCAGTCAAGGATTCTTCAAGGCTGCGGAATATTTTAAGGGGTCTTCTTTTCCCCGTGACTACTATCAATCTGAGGATATTACACGTCTCCCTATTAACAAAAAAAAACCTTGCCTTGACAGATTGCTGCAATTTTAATTCTCTTCTTTCTGAGGATTGTTGGCTGGATGTTGGACATAATTCTTCTTCCATTTCTTTCGCTTTTATTCATTCTTCCTTGTGTGACGGATGAGTTGCTTTTGCAACTTGCGGCTCAAGAGATGTTCGTTCACACGGCTGACACTTTTTATTGCATGATAATTACTTTTCGCTTGGGGAGAGAATTATCTTTCCAGAACGTATTCCACGAACTAAAGCGAGACATGAATGGATGGATGAAGTCGATTAAGTAGATCAGTGGCTGTAGGGGTTGGATGTTTGGTATCGTTTGCTACTTTCTATACTTTTTAAAGACTTTGAGAAGGTTAGCACATGCTCTCTTCTATTTATTTGTTTAAAAAAAATAAAATAGTGCTTTTCTTGAAATTTTCTCCAGAGCTGAGGAATCGTACAACGCCAGTGTTGGTTGGGGTTGCAGTGTGGAATATATTTCACTAAAATGATGATGCAGGTTATAACAGATACAGTTGGTTTGTGCAGCAGAAATGTGACTAAACAAACGTTCTGACATGTTGATTTAAAGGCTCATTTTGTGAGCCGTGTCAATGTTGCCAGACGACTTCAAACAAATAAAAACAAAGTGATTGATTGATTGACACACAAATGAATGTTTACCCGGGTTTAACAAGTGGCATTTACGAGCAATGACCGAAGATTTAGTTGATCGCCAACCCCCCCAAAGCCAAAAGGCTTTATGAAAACAACCTGACGATGCTGGCCTCAGAAAGAAGGGGCTACAGTAGGTGTAACTCCAGCTATTGAGAGGGTGTGTGTATTTAAGCGTGTGTGTGTGTTCAGTGTAAAGGACCGCTGGCTTTCAACGTCAAGACCAAAGTCACCACAGATCGGGCGCTTGTGCTGCGAGGACCCAACCCATTTAGGGAATTCAGAGGGTATTAGTTGGTGATTTAGGCCCTAATGAATGGGTTGCCAAGCCACAGCTACACACACACACACACACACACACACACACACACACACACACACACACACACTAATCCTTCAATGAATTGTAACTAAACATTGCTCTCACCCCAAACCCTTCTTTGTGCCACGCTAAACACCAGTTCATGGAACACCATCTGGTGTCCTCGCTTCAAAAAAAAAAAGAAGAAGAGAGAGATTTTGTCCAAGCAGCGTGAATAAGCACACAACGCTGAAAAAACCCAAAGACTCCAAACGCCAGATGAGAAGCCCAAATATTGCCCCCATTACTGATCCTCTGACCCCGAATGTGACGTCCATTATAGCACACCAACCATTGGGGTAGAACCAATCCTAACCCAGTTACTATTTGCATATGAAAGGCTTTAGCCTCAGAATATAGCATCCAGAGAGGAGGCTCTGGCTCTGATTTCAAGGGATATTTAGCCCCCTATTCAGCCATCAACAAAGGACGGGCATTCAGACAGGCAAGGAGGGAGGCAGTGCTTGCTGAGCCGTCACAGAGCTCATTTGTTCTCTTCTGTTTACTTAAGCCTCCCCCTCTTTTTTTCTCTTCCCTCCAGAGGCTTCAAGCATGGATGGGTGGGTGATTGGGAACCCTCCTACCATCCCTCCATCCCAGTGGGAGAGATAAACAGCAATTTAAATGGCAGTCAGAAAAAGGTTTTGATTTGCATGAATTTATCGGTCAATCAGCACCGCTGACAATCATCATCAAAAGTGTCGGTTGTGAATAGAGTTATTCATTTATTTGAACTATTTCTTCTTCTTCGTCCTTTTTGTTTTCGGTCGTCAGGATTGCGTTTGTCTATTTTAAATCTATCCGGGAGAAAGAATGTACTTTGGCGTACGTATGTGTGACCCGGCACCGTTCAAGTGTCTTCAGTCTCCGATAAGGAAACACTCGATGGAGCTGAAAGGTCTCCCGATCTGGTTTCTGCCACCAACCACCTCCAGCCTCATGCTGGAAGACTGCTTAGGCGTCTGGGAGGGGAGGTATTTGTAATTATATCGGTAGATTAGGGGGGTAGACTGGGAGGCCACATGGACTAGCTTTGTCATGTCTGAGAATTAAGGGGAGGTCGAGTTGTGCTGCGTGTCCCTCAGGTATCAAACGAGGCCGACGCGTCGGCTCCAGATTGGCTGGGTGTAGCGTAACGTGGTGGGAGGCGAGGAGGCGGAGAAAGAGAGCCCCGTGTTCTCCTTTTTTAACCAGAAGCTCCAAACCAGATAGAAGTGAGCTATAGAAAAGATGGCGTGAAGTAACACAGCACGTTGGTAATAAATATGTGGAGGAGCTGGACCACCTGCAACAATCATGTCATAATGATCATGTAAAGCACTGTTTACGTTTATTATTCTTATTTATTATCATACGGAGATGCCGATATATCTGCAATTAAGCTCAAGACAGTTTTTGAAGACCCATAGGTCATAAATATTATGACCTAATGTACTATATTGATCTTCCAACTACTTATAGTACACAGAGTACATACTGTGTACTATAAGTAGTGGATTTACTTCACTAATGTACCTAACAGGTGTTTGAACATGTGGTTCTGGCCCCCAAAACACCAAAACACAGCTGATATATTTTGCCCTTTTGGCCTCATTTCTTATTTGTATTGATATAATTTTAACAAACTGCTGGGTAAATAAAGCAAAAGTCCCATTAAGACATTTAAGTTACAAGGGTTTTTGCAAAAAAAGGGGGGGCCCCGAACTCTATTTATCTTGACAGGAAAACTCTTAATACAACTTGCCTGGAACTCAAAACTACCAACACATGTGAATGCAACGAATGGCGTCAGGGAAAATATCTTTTGGGGGGGAAATGATCAACTAAAGTTAAGTGCGCACGCCAAAAAAAAAAGGTTCTTCTTATACAAATAACTCCCTAGATGATCCAAATATATGTAAATGTAAAATATGACTTACACCAACTACAACAACTCTGGTGCAAATATATACTGGGAACAGGTGAGAAGAACAAGCATTATATGCATTAATCAACACAGATGTGTATTTGCTGACTCCTGATATGCAGTAGTCTCTACTCTTTATATATTAGTGGTGACGGCAGCAGTCCTACGGCACAGCCACGGCTTCCATTACACCCCTCCGCTGACTCCCACTCTTTTTTTTTTTTTTTTAATGATATATGTATGCTTCGATGTCAACGCTCAGCAGAATTCAGATGGAGTACGTTGTTCTTTATTGGACACTGAAGGCTTCGGTTGTGTTTATCAATTAGTTACATCCTCTAAAGATGCTAATGCGGATCATTTGTTTCCCTTCACAACTGCCACAAAAAAAAAAAACACCAGTAAGCAGAACACTCACTGTGGATGTCTCTCATCATCATTCACACACGTATGAATTATTACCGCCTGTGGAAAGTGTGAATAATTCCAAAGCATGGCTGCATGTTAAAGAGATGCATCTCTCACTAAAGGGCGGCTGGTGTTGACGTATCGGTACAAGTCAGGATCCACGATGTTAAAAGCTGCCTAGAACTAAATAATGCACGGGCAGCTTTTCTAAAAAAAAAAGATGATTTGTCTCTCGGCATATTTTCTTTCCAGCACAATCAATTATCAGTTCGGTTCATTGCAGTCACGTCACTCATTGTTCAAACTGTGATGTTGGTGAGCAGAGACTCACTTTTGTTAAGTGTCTGACCTCAATGTGGCTTTTACAGACTCATTTAAAAACCTGCTGCATATATAAACCAAGTGTACAACAATTTAACTTAATTGGTTTTATTGGGCCGTGACGCGTCTAACACAGATATGACTGTTTTAGAAAATACACTTTTAATAGATAAGTGGAAATGGCCATCTATCACCACCAGAAACACATGGCTCCGACAGCTACTATCACGTTGTTTGGTGGCATTAAGGTAATAACTTGTCACTTGTCTGGTATTGACACTTTACCAGGCAGGAAGTTATTGACATTTTTTTTAATTCTCATGCTAATAAAAAAAATGCATAATCCATCTAATTGCACAATTCCCTTAAGACTTGCCGTAAGCAGCAACGCCTGCTTCCACACCAACTATTCCGACCTGCATCACGCACAACAAGTATAGAAATCAGTCAAACAATTATTTTTCTACCTTTCAGTTTTAAATGTGTTCTTCGGATGAAGTGGGCCACGAGTAACTAGTGCACCCTGTCTGCACTGTGGCTCTGTCCAAGGTGCTGAATGCGTCCTCTCTGCTTCAGCAGTAACGGCTTTCAATGTGTATGTCTGATAGATGTATATATATATATATATATAGTATATATACACACCACACCACACACACACACTGAGCTGCCCTTCACACCACAACTGAACACACATAGTTTCATTAAAGCGAGGGTTAAAGAAAAAGAGAGCGGTTATAATTTAAACATTTGAGAGGAAAAACACGACTCAATTTTACTACTTTCTTCTTCTTCAATGGGGTGCAGCAGCGTTCTAGCAATTCTCATTTCATCTCTTTTAATAACTTTGAATAGTTTCATTTTTGCAGCTCTCTCTTCTTCCATTCTGAATCATATCGTGTGATTTGAGGCACACACACACACACACACACACACACACACACACACACACACACACACACACACACACACACACACACACACACACACACACACACACACACACACACACACACACACACACACACACACACACACACACACACACACACACACACACACACACACTTTTATTCCCCGGTATTCAAATTATTGAGAGCAAACAAGTGCAGACCTTCTGGCAAAGGTTAGCCGGTTTGTAGTCAAGCCTCTTGTCTCTGTGCCTCAATCTCTTTATCCCTGGACTGAGCTGGCCCTGGCCCAGAGCCCGTTCCCAGGCTGTGTGTGCGTATCTTTATCCCCCCCCCCGGTAGGGAGTTATCTCGGGGTAGAGGGCTCACTACTGTTTTTACATAAACAAAAGACTTTGGAATGAAACGGGAGAAAGCGTCGCGGCCAAATCTCTTTCGCCTGGCACTCGACCGCTGCCCCATGCCGGTTTCACCTCGGGCACCTCGTGGACGCCACGCTGGTCCTGGTAATTAAGCAGCGCAGACGGGCACCGTGATTAAACTAAGTGGCACCAGAGGCCAGAGCACAATGTGACGGTCAGAGCCATCGATGGAGAGTTTCCATCGCATCAGGTTTCACCTCAAACAGCAGATTATAATATATGGATATGACATACAGTATGTGTTGAGGACACTCTGTTTCTTAAACATTTCAGTCGGCTAGTGGCTGAGGCTAGTGGCATAGGAGGAAGTCAGGTGATGTTGTCATAGAGCAACAAAGACCCCGTTGGGTGGAGGTCATGGTGGAGGTCATGGTGGAGGTCGTGGTGGAGGTCGTGGTGGAGGTCGTGTTGGAGGTCGTGGTGGAGGTCGTGGTGGAGGTCGTGATGGAGGTCATGGTGGAGGTCATGATGGAGGTCATGGTGGAGGTCGTGGTGGAGGTCGTGGTGGAGGTCGTGTTGGAGGTCGTGGTGGAGGTCATGGTGGAGGTCATGGTGGAGGTCGTGGTGGAGGTCGTGGTGGAGGTCGTGTTGGAGGTCGTGGTGGAGGTCGTGGTGGAGGTCGTGGTGGAGGTCGTGATGGAGGTCATGGTGGAGGTCGTGGTGGAGGTCGTGGTGGAGGTCGTGGTGGAGGTCGTGATGGAGGTCATGGTGGAGGTCATGGTGGAGGTCATGTTGGAGGTCGTGGTGGAGGTCGTGGTGGAGGTCGTGGTGGAGGTCGTGGTGGAGGTCGTGTTGGAGGTCGTGTTGGAGGTCGTGGTGGAGGTCGTGGTGGAGGTCATGGTGGAGGTCGTGGTGGAGGTCGTGGTGGAGGTCGTGGTGGAGGTCGTGTTAAAGGTCGTGGTGGAGGTCGTGGTGGAGGTCATGGTGGAGGTCGTGTTGGAGGTCATGGTGGAGGTCGTGTTGGAGGTCGTGGTGGAGGTCGTGGTGGAGGTCGTGGTGGAGGTCATGGTGGAGGTCGTGGTGGAGGTCGTGGTGGAGGTCGTGATGGAGGTCGTGGTGGAGGTCGTGGTGGAGGTCGTGATGGAGGTCATGGTGGAGGTCATGGTGGAGGTCGTGGTGGAGGTCGTGGTGGAGGTCGTGGTGGAGGTCGTGGTGGAGGTCGTGGTGGAGGTCGTGATGGAGGTCATGGTGGAGGTCATGATGGAGGTCATGATGAACCGTCCGTCAACAAAAACATCAAACTTTAACTGCTGTTTATTTCCCGTTTCAAACCACGCATGCTTTTTGTTTTACTGAACAAAAAAACGTGTGTGAACTATTTTCAACACTGGTTTATTACACCGTACACACACACACACACTGAACAAAGACTTTCTAAAAAAAAAAGACTAAAGGCCACAATAGGCTATAAAACTGAAAAGCATCTCTTATCCTATGAAATTGAAAAATACAAATAAAAATAGAGCATGTGTTTCAATTAGTTTCTGCTTACAACTGGAACTAAATACCTGAAGATCTCGATTAAAACGTTCCTCTCTGGTTTAAATATAAGCATTTGCATCTTAAATGCGTGGGTCCTATACCAGGAGATGCATTATTGCGAGATTCCAATGTGAAAATCAAGCATTAACGTTTAAAAGAACTATAAATCAAAACTTCCCCGCTGCTAGAAAACAGTGATGTACAACCGAATGTGACATGAGTCACAAAAAAGTGAATTAGAATAATTATAAAATGCAAATATCCCAAACCTACAGACTAAACATGAACTCCAAGTAGCATATTGCTCTTTGCTGTCACGGGAAAGCAGGATTATTAAATCTATGAGGACTTAATCTTCAAACATGAGCTTCAAGTTAGCAGATGTCGAATCAATTATTGTACTGCCTTCGGCTGACACTATTAATATAGTATATGTAATATGTGAACATCGTTTGGTCGACATCCCCCAACACTACCTGACAAATTAAGACAGGAATGTCTGTTTTCTAACTTGGTTCATACGGAGTTAATTGTTGTTGTTGTTGTTTTTTTAATACAATTTCCTTGGTTCAATATTACATTTGACCTCAACGATGATTTAATGATAGGTCACGTCCCTCTACGTACATTACTACTGACTTTCCTCGCTTTCTTATATGACTTTTATCACCAACAGGACCACTCAACACACACACACACACACACACACACACACACACACACACACACACACACACACACACACACACACACACACACACACACACACACACACACACACACACACACACACACACACACACACACACACACACACACACACACACACACACACACACACACACAGTGTTAGAGTGTTAGAAAGCAGTTCGGCCAGCTAGCACCCACTGAGGAAATTGTCCATGATTGACAGGCCTATGTGGGTACCATGGAAACTAAAGCGAAAAAAATTGAGCCAGTAACAAAAATGGCTGACTGGTAGTGGGGGGCATTGTGTAGTTCTGTGTTCATGGGGAGAGACACCGCACTCGTCAGTGTGCTTTCAAAGCCTGGGGTTCCTGCTTGTTTGCTCATGTCTGTGTGTGTGTGTGTGTGTGTGTGTGTGTGTGTGTGTGTGTGTGTGTGTGTGTGTGAGCATGTAGCTGTGAAATGTTTATTTTCAATACTCCCCGTCTGTTCCTGTAACAGTGTCAGCTATATCCTGCTGTATTTAGCGGCCGTTTATGTGAAAATCCACGAGCAGCCATCTGTCGTCTGCTATCTTTGCAACGAGAAAGCCAGCAGCACCTTTTTTGAATTTTGCATTCAAAGCACTTTTGTTTGCATTTTCCCAGTCGGTGATCAAACAAGTTTGACGTCATAACTGAACAGCCCATATCATGCCCCCCCCCCACACACACACACAATGGATTAAGATAAGCATGTTTGAGTTCCTCTTATAGAAACAGACAGCAAGTCCGTGCTTGTTAGTGTCGTTGGGGGGTGTGTGTGCAAATATACGTGTGTGTGTGTGTGTGTGTGTGAGACTGTTGGACCCGTTGTAACTGCCAGTGTTAAAGTTAGAGGATGCAAATGAAGTTTGGAAAATCTCAAATGACATTGCGTCCTGCCGATATTTGAATTGGTTATTGTTCATGTTCATTAAAAGGCAGCACTGAGGTTATGACGTGCGGCTGCAGCCAATTCCAACACGGCGGCTCGGTTTCCAGCGAGTCGGAGAGCCGTCGATCGTAGTTCGTGGTCGTACAGGTGAAGCGGCAGCGTGTGTGTGTGTGTGTGTGCGCGTGCGTGTGTGTGTGTTTTTGAGGCAGCGGCGATGCGGTGGGAATGTTTTCATGGAAAGAGCACAGAGGTGATGAGATAAGCCGGGAGGGAGCGATGTCTTTATCACCCACGTTTATTTCCCCAACAGCAGGTGCCAGAAAAGTAAAAAAAAATAGGGAAGTTAGACTAGATTTGAATATAATATTTATTTGTCCGTTTGATGCCATTCAACAGTCAACTAGTTTTATTACTATTATACTACTCTCGTCAGTTAGTGACTGTTCTCCTGGCAATTTAGACAACGAGGACAACACATCATTTGCCTATTTTACTGATACCGAAAGCAGATAAAATCAAACGCAGGCTTTTTTTTTTTTAATATCTGTAATTTGATTAAAAGGAGAAAAAGTCGCCGCCTTTTTTTGTTGTTGTTCCGGTTCATTTTGTTTGAACGCCTGACTACAAAGAAAACCAGGCGCTGTCATACGAACCCGACAGGTCGGGCCCCCACGTGGGGGCATCGCTCTCAGGTTGATTGACAGCCGGGGTCATGCGGGTCATTTATTAATTCAGTCACAAAGAACTCCCGCGGATATAATTGATCGTGACGTTAATGGTCGAGATTGTAAGTGGACCTCGTGTGTCATAAATAGTGTTCGACGTGTAGAGGAGCAGGAGGGGAAAAAAAAAAGAGGCGTCTTGTATAATTTCAACAGTTGACGGTTACCGTGGGAGCACTGCATCGACATTTTTTTATTCCTTTTCACTTTTCTGATACGGTAAAGATACACACACTCAAATGATGAATAACACTGGGCATTAAAAAACCAACAAAGACGGAGTACTTTGCATCTCCCCGAGTTCTTTTTTGTATTTCTCCGGGGTTCGCCTGAGGTTATTCTACGCCTTACATCTCTAGGTGACAAGAAAATCCCAAAACCACTTAGTTTAAAGCCGTAATAACACATCCTTCTCCCCACGTCTCGTGGTGTAGATACACCAAAAAAAAGATTGCGTTCAATTTGACTTTCATTCATCAAGCTGTATTACTCCAATCTTGGGGTCAGAAATCACACTCGAATTCCCTCGATTCCCTTTTTGGCATCTTCAACAATCTCCTCTACTTTGTTTTTCTTTTCCCTCACTGCTCTTGTTAAATTAAGTATGATGGCTCAGTGTGAGTGCAGAGCCTTTTTTTTTTTTTTGCAGAAAGGAAAAGAATTGAACTGTCACTCAACTTCCACCTCTTTGCCAGAGAGAGTGCTTCAAGCGTGTCTCCATGAATCCGAGAGCTCAGAGACACGTGTGAGAATGCCTGTGATCAACAGTAAGAGAGCAGCACACACTCAATAATGACTGGCCGACCTGACCTCCTGTAAACAAAGGCTACATTTGGGATTGCACACACACACACACACACACACACACACACACACACACACACACACACACACACACACACACACACACACACACACACACACACACACACACACACACACACACACACACACACACACACACACACACACACACACACACACACACACACACACACACACACACACACACACACACACACACACACACACACACACACACACACACACACACACACACACACAGAGGACTTTGCATTGTGCCTCTGCAGCTAAAGAAAATCCTCTCAGCTGCTAATCACTCACAGACAGGCTGCATGTCTGCGGGCGCTTTCCACGCACGTTGCAGGACGCTGCTGAAAAGGGGTCGACCGGGAACAAAAGAGGATGCGATCTGCTCGCTCCATATGCGCATTCCCGGCCCAGACACCGGCCGGAGAACATCCACCCTTTGGTTAGAACATCTGCTTTTTTCAATATTTTCTGCCGACTCTCCTCTTGTCTACAAAGTGAGAGACAGAATGAGTCATCTGGGGGGGGGGAGGGGGGGATTACTTCCCTCTCCACAAAGTGCCAAAAATATTCACTCTTTTGTGTAGTGCATCATATAACGATGATGCTGTGGGGTGAAAGTCTCATATCTCCGTAGTTGTCAGAGCGGAATAATTTTTCTTTTGCATTATTCAGATTGTACAGTGGGGGATTAAACGATGACCAGCATGTGTGCTTTCATTCAACTGAAGTGGAAACATGAGAAACGTCGGGGCCAATGCGTTAACACATGTTAACAAGTGTCCTCGTGTTATTAATATAAATACACTGTATTTAGGCTATCGACAGCTAAAATATATAAAATATATCTATGCATACGTTTTCCATATGTTGTGAAAACCCAAAATGAACACGGTAAATGGATTATATATAATATATATATACCACTTACTGTGTTCATATATATATATATATATATACACAAAGAATATATATAAATACACATATAAATAAAATATATATATAATAATAATATTATATATATATACACATATTATATATAGAAATATATAATCCACTTACTGTGTTCATATATATATATATATATATATATACATACAAATAAAAAATATATATAATAATAATATAATATATATACTGTATATATTATATAATCCATTTACTGAGTTTATATATATATATATATATATATATATATATATATATATATATATATATATATATATAGTGGTAGAATGGAGCTGAAGGTAAGTCCCAGTCTCAATTTTGTTTGGTCTAGATTTGGGTAGTGTTTTGTGAGAGAGAGAGAGAGAGAGAGAGATTCCCATATCTTCTTAAACGTAGAGGACTTGTTATCAAGGAGATATTATGGGGATCAAAGTGATCCGACAGCAACAAAAACACGTAGAGAGGCGTGCCGATTATTTCTCCGAACGTGCATATTCCACTTCTCATCAGGCGGCGCGAGACACGAGCAGATTTTTTGTCTGCCGTGAATCCTTAATGTGAGGGTGAAAAAAATAAAATAATCTCTCCCAGAATGTAATAGTTCACATGGTGCGTCTTTTGATTTGGATTAGTGGCCCCGCAATCCTCTTAGCCCAGAAGCTCAGGAGAACTTCTCAGTGACAAGTTCACAAGTCCACATCGCATTGCATAGACTCCCCTCTCTTGGCCATTAACTCTCACGGCTTAAAAAGGTAATCTGCTTAAATCTGGCTCCGACAGTGTGTTTTTTTTCTTCTCGCGTACATCTCGTGGTGATATAGTAAACAAGTGGCGCGATGGCGCTGCGTGCGGTGGGGTCAACGTTGTCTCAAGTTTGAGTTTGAAGCTTTTTCCGCTTCCTTTCCCTCCTTACGTCACCCTCTAGAAGTTGTCACAGGGATCAGTGACACTCAGGATCACCAGCACGTGGGAAACACTTTACACTTTAATACCCAAGGAAACAGAACCCGGCGAAGGCTGAGTCCACACTTAACGCTGGTTTGTGCTTAGAGGGGAGCGAGCTCCATTTGTAAAAACAAAGTCTGTCACAGCTCTCGCCTTCTGCCATCTTTAAACATGATCCAGTGCTATCAAATAACTTGCGCTAAGACAGCAGGAGGGGGTGGGGGGGGGGGGGGGGGGGGGGAAATAACCCTGAATCATTTAAATCCCCGACTCAATATTCTTTATCTTTATCCTTTAAGGTTCTTTATAATTTAATAAACAGGATTAAAGTCATTGGGTAGAACAGAGCTAAGCGAGGCTCGTTCCACATTTTCTGTTTTAGCCTGCACTCCGCATACTGAGTCTTATTAAGCCTTTGCAAGATTACAGGGCCTTAATCTCCGGGAACACATGTTGTGAAAGAATAAAAGCAATTTTATTTGGGAAACCAGAGTCCAAGTTTAGCAGGAAATGAGCTTTCTCCATAATCTCAATATTATTTTTTTTCTCCTCTGAGTAAATGAAAAGTCCCCCCGTTACAGAACTGAGCTCTCTATGAGTGTGTGTGTGTTGAAGAATTAACAGTGTATTGTGTGCTGTATGAATGTGTACCCCCTCCCTCCACACTCACACACACACGCACACACACACACAAACACACAAACACACACACACACACACACACACACACACACACACACACACACACACACCGTGCTCGCCAGTTCAGAAATACCACAGCAGTACCAGGTTCTATCCACCAAGCCGGCTTTGATTTCTGAGAAATCTAAATCCACCTGTTTCTGAGCAGTCGGGTTTTCAGACAAATGTATTTATTGTTACCGCCCCCCGACACCATAACCCCCCCCCCCATTCCCTGTAAATTCTATGCAGATTGCCGGCCCATGCTTACTGCACTTTGCAGAGAAAGCTTCATAAAGATGATGATAAGCTAAAGCTCTAAATCCCAGACTTAGCTTTCTTATCGAAAGCTGCAGGAGCGAATGGAGCGCTTTAATAGAAGATGTGTGTGTGTGTGTGTGTGTGTGTGTATGAGTGTGTGTATTTGTGTGTGTGATAGAGAGTGTTTCCTGGGTTTGTAAATGCAAATGCATTAACACTCCTTTTTCCTCCACTCTGGCACCGTTTCATAAGCGCCGCATAGGCCCCCGCTAAGCCTAAACCCTTTTTCTAAAGAATTAAGACACTCAGCTCTAATAAACGTGATTGACGATGCGCCGTCATCCCGCTGTCAGCGGCGGTATTTCAGAACGCAAGAATCCATCGCACAAAGATTTAAATTAGTGTTGTTTAATCACATACAATGTGGAGCTCAGCGGTGCATCTGTTGTAATGTCCTTTAACCAAGATATGAAAGAAAAAGGAGGCGTTTCATCTCTCGCTGAGAGATTACAGCTCACGGTCCTCCTTCGCTGAGACCGTCCTCCCTGGTACCTCAACCACTTGTGGGGATGCATAGGATAAGTGTCCTCACGTATTAAAAAAACCACCATAAAACCCATGTGTGGAGGGCCACTGTCAATCAAATCGGATCGACAAGGCACTTGCTAATGATCTGTTGTGTTCATACTGTAGAAGGAAAATGAAGGAAGTCAAACCAGCTGTTACTTTTGGAATATTTTATCCTTTCTCCCGATCTGTTGATGAAAGGTGACGACCCTAACGCAGGGAAGGCTAAAGTTATGTCGTATATCACTAATCAGTACACCGCAGATGTTCTGCTTTGAATTAATTCAAAAAATATGGCTGAAAAATAGAGCGTGAATTGCAAAATTGGGACATTTTTCAAGCGGAGCTGGAAAGCACAGGTTCTCTTAGTGGTTACCAACTGACTGCATTTGACACATCTGGTGCATCAAAAAGATTGTCAGATTGACGCAACATTGAGCTTTTTGGGTAATGTCAAGTGCAATGCTTTTTACATTAAAGCAGAACACCCCCCATCCTCCTCCACAAGGAGCCATTTATTTGAGCGTCTGTACCTTTAAGGATTTCCAGGAGGTCGGACTGGTTCCTGAACGTGAACAACCGCGAGCGGGTTTGAGGAGACTCTCCGACAGCTGCAGGTTAGCACTTGGCACCCGGAGGTTTCTTGGCCTGGCTGCACCCTCGGGGGGGGTCAAACCGTGTTGCATTGCCAACCAGCCTGTAAGGGAGGCAGGCCAGACAGCACCGGGGTCCGCTATCTGTACTGGCACACATGCCCCCCCCCCCCCACACCCACCCGGGTCCCTGATGCCTGTCCTGTGCACTCAGGTGCACTCACATCAGCATAATGAACTCCACGGTAGACTTTACCACTTCACTGGCTCCTCACAAGACAAAATGCCAAAACAAATCTTGTCATAATTAGGCATAATCCAGCTCATTACCGTCTGCTTAATTATCCTATTAATAACACTTCCTGGGAGAGCTTGTTTGCGGCGGCGGCGGCAGTGCGCTCGGGCAAATGTTTGTTCCTAAATGAGCAAACACAGAGAAGACAACAGCATTGTTCAAACACGGGAGCTTTGACAACAGGAAAAAAAACAAACCCGGGCCAGGATTAATAGCGTAGCGTCGAGCTTATCTTCCCTCTGAGGCCTTCCTTCATCACCAGGGAACGCACTGCAGGTACCAGGCAAGTATAGTTGTTATGGATATTACTTTGATATGAATCAGTGATTTCAGCACAACTAATTAAATCTGAAGTAGAGGCAGCACTGATCGTCGCTATTGAAATTAAAATCTAATATGTATTATCGCACCGTTTAAAAGAAATAATGCAAATACGCTATTTTAATAGCGCCCAGAGTTCCCTTCAGAGTACAAAACTGTATAGGATTTGCCATTCAGTCACTAATGATGTTTTCTTTGTACGAGGAGCGTCTTTCAACCTCGAAGACGAGGCACGCAAGATATTCTAGTTATTTATGTTTTCTCTGAGGCACTGAGGCTGGAGTGGGTTAATGGATTTTTCTTTTTTCTTTTTCTAATCGTTTTTTTTCAGCTTAGATACGGAAATGCAAAAAAAAAATAATGATATCATTAAGATTGCATTATGCCCGCTTGGTTTTGTTTCTACTCAGTTTTTTAGCCCCCAGTTTGATTTGTGAAGTCTGTGAGATTCGTGAGAAACCCTGAAGGTTTATGTTATTTGGAGTCTTTGGATCAATTCATTCAGCTCTAGTTAAAACTGACACTTAAGGTTTAAGAGGCTTTGTCGAAACGGCAGCATCACATTAGGCCTTTCATGTCAAGTTGAGTCAATTTTATTTATAGAGCCCGATATCACAAATCACAAATGTGCCTCAAGGGGCTTTGACAGGGGGGCGTTTCTTAATTTGTGTTTGTGTCTGTACTCGTTGTGTTCGCATGGATTTGATGCATTTTGCAGCAATAAGCAGCAGTGGCGAAGGCTACGAGTCAGACTGACAAATGTTATGTTGTGTCACTAATGTACGTTTTCTTCCCTCCTCTTCAGAGTTTGAATATGAAGTCAATTTATCAAAATCTGATGACCTGCCAGTCAACGTGACCATGGTCATACCAAGAAACATCATTATATATTATTATCTCAGCAAACCCTATCTATTAACCGAAAGAATACATTCTGGTGTGTGTGTGTATATATATATATATATATATATATATATATATATATATATAATATATACATTATATATATATATATACATTATATACATTATATATAATGTATATATATAATGTGTATATATATATATATATATATATATATAAAGATAATATTCCTAAGGACACAAGTTTGAAGCTGGTGCACTTTATAGTGATAAATGCACGTTGCTATTAGATGGTTGGTGGCACAATGAGTCCTTCCTTGTGTTTATTTTAAATGTAATCGGTAAACAAACACAAAGTCGTAGTCTTTATAGGACTTTTTCGTCTTTCCCTCGAGCCGAACTGCTGCAGGGAGATGTGAGCCGAGGCAACACGGACCACATCCCCCTTGGCTACAATTGATGCTTTAAAAGTCGGCTGGTGACATAAGCAAGCCAGAGCTACGCATAAAGATTTAAGAGTAAATGAATCTCTCAAACTGGTTATAGGTAATACACATTCACAGTCTCTCTCTTTCGTTAACTCCATACTTCCTCCCGAGGTGTGAAACGCCATCCGTTGGCCTCCGGGAGCCGAGGCTGAAGACAAAGCCTTGGCACTAACCATCACCGTGGCTACACTAACACACGTCCCTCATCAATATTCAAATGCACTTTTTTTTTTTAATCAGAGCTAAAAACCTATTCTTACTCCAAGAGAGCATCCACATCAAGTGTCAAACCGTAAAGAATAAAGTTAAACTGTTTCCGACTTGTCTTTTGATACGTTCGTTGGTGTTATTATGTTTGCCATTCTGGAAAAGCTTTCATCATTGAGAAAAGAAAAAAAAAAAAGCACATCCGAAATCTGTAGGAGATCATCCGTAATACGATGTAGTACACTTATGCTTTTGATGTCAACTGAATGGAAAAAGCATGACAAGATGCCGGTGTTGGGGATGCCTGTTTTATCTTTTTCCTCTGATCTTCGGAGAAGGAGAGAGGGAGAGAAAAAGGGAGAGCAAACAGAGAGGGGAGAGAAAAAAGACTGCCGGCGGATAGAGAGAAGAGAGAGTGGGTGAAGAGAGTGACAGCGGCACCGTTTCAAAAGAATAAAGAGAATGAGTTATCAAGGAAAAAAAAAAAAAATGGATCAATGAATTCACTTCATGCAACAAAAAAGAAATTGCAAACGGCTGACATATTGAAATCCTATTATGGGGGGAGAAGAGTGAATAATTGATGCCTTCTCTTTTTCTGCACTGATACAGATATTTTCGTGGCTGCATCTGATGGGTTCACAAGTGGTGTAGAAGTGCATTAATGATGCACGTGAGAGTTTGAAAGCTTACAACAACAACAAAAAAGTGGATAATCTGCTCGTATTGAGGGGCAAATATTCTACAGGTTCTGAATGGCTTGATTGCGTGTGAGAAAGGAGTGCGGAGACGGATAGAGAGGAATGATTATTAAGGATTAATAACCTGCTGACTAATGGAAAAAGCAAGCCGATGTGAAGACCACGGTGGAGAGACAGACACGATCAAAACCAGAGGCCCGTTTCACTAACGTCGCCCCACGGAAGCTACGATCCACTTCCTGTTAACGTCGACACTTTATACACCGATCAAAACAAAACACACAATTTATACAATTTGTAGATGAAAATCATTTGTGGAAGTGACCCTGTCAACATTTGCAATCTAAGCGCATATATACATACACACACATTATATATATATATAACGCCAAAACTGCCATAATGTACCATAATTTGACCATTTTGTGATGCTTACGAGTTAGTTGTTGGTTACAGTCTGTGGGCTGCACGGCCTCATTTAATAAATTTTTTCAGATGAATCCTACAGCTCTTCTCATGTGTCCTCTTTGCAGCCAACCATGCTCGGTGGAGCATGTGATGTTGATGAATGTGACTCCCAGGCCCGGAGCGTGCAGCGAGCGCTGCTCCGCGCCTTCTTGAGAAGAGTTTGAATGAGAGATATAGCTTTGGATGCATCAGTAAAGCCCAGATATTTATTTAATTAGCTCACGGCCGAGATGAACAGCCTTCCAGTTGTGATTTTGTAATAGTAGGCTACTACATTGTGTCTTTTGTACATTTACACATGTTTGGACTCCTGATTTTGGACTTGTGGGCCATCGTTTTCCTCAACGTGTGATAATCTTAAGCATCAGGAACGATCGTTTACCACACTTCAAAATGGAGAGAGCATTAAAAGAGACAACGAGGGAAAGAATGGAACGAACGACAGTTCCATGTTGTACCGTTGCCCAGCTGATTAACACCAGTGGAGCATTAGCGTCTTGGTCATTTACGGGTCAGTGGTAAAGTCCTTGGGGAGGACACATCATGGAGGGGTGCCAGGCAGCTCCGCCTCAGGTGGACCGTTCCCCCTTCGCTCCAGAGCTTGGGCAGCATCTGCACGGCCAATCAGAAATGGGAGTTCAAGGCGACTGTGAGTGCACCCAGACCGGGGGATAAGTTCTCCAATCCCTCGGTTGGGTGGCCGTTAATGATTAGCTTCATGAGAAACAGCTGGTCTGAAGTGGCTGCTTAAAATACCTGGAAGATGAAATGCTTTTTACTTAGTCCAGCATCATTGAGTCTCCTTTTTCTCTCTGTGTTAAACTCCAGAGGTTATTCACCATAATACACATTAACCTATAGAAGCCCAAGCAACACATACCCTAAACCAACATGGTTTAAGTAACTGTATTACGTAATCATAGGTTACCACAATGACTTATTTAAAAGTGCCAATAATAACATAGGTATGAATAACATGTTTAACATGCCATCCTGCTGCTGCAGACCTTTTTACAGCTAAATGGCACTGGGTCATCATTTATGTTATTATTTGTATACACCAGAGTCGTTAATATTGTAATATTATACTGAATCCACCCCTGGTTTGGGAAATTTCCTTATTTATTACAAAAAAAAATCGGTGAAATTGTGAGGGTTTTATTACTTTTAGGAAGATTTTTTTGTTGTTGTATTTTTCAACTTTTGAGAACTAAATTCACTCTTTTGATTATGAGATTACTTCGAGCGATACTAAAGGTTGTAACAGAATAAATAATACATTCTTTCTTCACCCAATTAAGGGGAATTCATAAACAAAAAGATGCACCATTATTCAATTCACCACACTCTGATGTGACCGGTAGTTTATGGTGGCCGATGTCAGCTTATGTTAAGTTCATGAGTATGTACGTTGCCATATAACTGTCATTACTTAATAGTACAAGTATAATTCAAAGACTCTTCTCTACGTGTTTTACTGCATTTTATCGTTTGCCATTGTCCCTGATTTGTTACTCGTGGCCGCTCTTCATCTCAGTTTAATTTATTCTAATATAATATTATATAAATGGGTCATAACTATGTATACAGATACAAAGATATGTTTTTGGTTCCAATCTTTTGTCTGGCTGAGTTACTATAACACCGCGTACACGGTACAGAACTTCAACTCCAAATGTACCTGAATCTCAAAACCCCTGTAAACAAGATCCTAACTTTAGTACAATCTTGAGCCAAAAGCCTGAATCCCAAAGACGTAAATGTCCTTAAGTAAGTGAGAACTCAGAAAGATTTCCTCACTGTGCACGACTTTCCTCGTCCTCAAATTCCTTGTAAAGTTATGTAGACACGTGACAAACACGCAGAGACACGGGTTATACACACTCCAGCACATCCTCCACATATTGAAACAGCCTCTCCAGCTACTTCGAGCCACCCAAGTAGCTCAGGCTAACAACGATTAGGCCCCCTGCAATTAGTCATCATAATACTGCAGCTCACTGGGCAACGATAATAAACGCGGTTATGGATGGGCTCACCCAAGTGAAGCTAACGTCCACCCGTGCTAATGATAGCAAGACAGCGCACCATAATAACAATTGTGCTCCGACTCCATAATGAGACGCATGAGCCGAATGAAACGAGGAGAAAGGAGGCAAAATGAGGAGCGGCAGTTTAACCCGACGACTAACAGCGGATAACGATGGCGAGCGCCATCAGCAATTTTTGCTGAAACAAAGTGCGAGTGCAACATTTATTGGAAGATATTAGTCTGATTTATGCACTGGTCTGGGCAACATACTTTTTTTCCCTTTTTTTTCCTCCTTTTTTTTGTTGTAGGTGAAGAGGTCGGAGAGTTGGAGAGAATTTTAAGGACTCCAATCGCCCGAAGGAAGTGAAAAGTAATTCTGCTGTATTTCATACTTTCAGAGATGTGTGAAGGTCAGACTAGCTCTCGAACACCCACGCATGGATGCTCATCCTGGGTTGTTTCACCAATGTATTGAAAATCGCTTTATCTTCAGTCCTGATCTGCTTGTTGCCAACTGCTCCACGCTGGGAATTTGTTTCCTACAATTCCACACAACGCAAAATTATTTGTTCATCGGTAGCTTGATCGAACCCGCCGATCTCTTCTGATCAAGGGACCACCCGCTCTACCCATCGGAGCCGCGGTCGTCACATTGAAATTCAGACTGTCAAATGGTTCATTGGAACATTTACAGCCTTGAATAAAGTTACAACTGAGCAGTTTGTTTACATGTCAATAAGGTGCACGTCTATACACAGGCACAAAGTGATGTGTAGCTACAGCCCAGAATACAGAAGCCCAATGAAAAATCACAAAACCACCACACACACACACACACACACACACACACACACACACACACACACACACACACACACACACACACACACACACACACACACACACACACACACACACACACACACACACACACACACACACACACACACACACACACACACACACACACACACACACACACACACACACACACACACACACACACACACAGAGGTGGGAACAAAAGGTTACATCACCAAAACAAGATGTTCAGACAAGCAGAACTATGAATCATCCACCTTATTTAAGTGCCACAGAGTTGACTGTGTGAGCAGCAGCTGATGTTACAAACACACACACACACACACACTTAAGGCACAAAAAACTAACCAACCATCTAACCAATTTACAAAAGTTCATGAGTCATTCGGAAATGGGATAAAATCATTTCCCCTACGCCTTCTTATCATCTGAACATAATTCAGATGAATATGCGAGCACCCGAGTACACAGACAGCAAGAGTTTACGATCACACAATTGATCATTGTAATCAAGGTCTAAATCATTGATGTAAACAGACCGTGTAGAATGGTGAGGAGCAGGTTTTTTAATTTTTTTAATCAGTTTGTCTTTTTGTTTCATCGTTTATTGCGGAATTACAAAACATTATATTTTGCCACCTGACACCTAAAAGGGGAAAAAGTTATTTCCAAAGTGCAGGTCGACATCACCACTGGATTATGTGTGTCATATATATATATATATATATATATATATATATATATATATATATATATATATATATATTCACAGCGCTTCACTTTTTCCACATTTTGTTATGTTACAGCCTTATTCCAAAATGGATTAAATTCATTATTTTCCTCAACATTCTACACACAACAACCCATAATGACGAAGTGAAAACTGTTTTTTGCTAATCTATTAAAAATAAAGAACGAAAACATAACATGTACATAAGTATTCACAGCCTTGGCTCAATACTTTGTTGAAGCACCAATTGGCAACAATTACAGCCTCAAGTCTTCTTGGGTATGAATCCACAAGCTTGGCACACCTATTTCTGGGCAGGTTCTCCCATTCTTCTTTGCAGAACCTCTCAAGTTCCATCAGGTTGGATGGGGAGCGTCGGTGCACAGCCATTTTCACATCTCTCCAGAGATGTTCTATCGGGTTCAAGTCCGGGCTCTGGCTGGGCCACTCCAGGACATTCACAGAGTTGTCCCGAAGCCACTCCTTTGTTATCTTGGCTGTGTGCTTCAGGTCGTTGTCCTGTTGGAAGATGACCCGTCGCCCCAGTCTGAGGTCCAGAGCGCTCTGGAACATGTTTTCATCCAGGATGTCTCTGTACATTGCTGCATTCATCTTTCCCTCAATCCTGACTAGTCTCCCAGTTCCTCCTGCTGAAGAACATCCCCACAGCATGATGCTGCCACCACCATGCTTCACTGTAGGGATGGTATTGGCCAGGTGATGAGTGGTGCCTGGTTTCCTCCAGACATGACGCTTGGCATTCAGGCCAAAGAGTTCAATCTTTGTTTCATCAGACCAGAGAATTTTGTTTCTCATGCTCTGAGAGTCCTTCAGGTGCCTTTTTGCAAACTCCAGGCGAGCTGTCAGTGGCTTCCGTCTGGCCACTCTACCAAACAGGCCTGATTTGTGGAGTGCTGCAGAGATGGTTGTCCTTCTGGAAGGTTCTCCTCTCTTCATTCACACTGGAGCTCTGTCAGAGTGACCATCCGGTTCCTGGTCACCTCCCTGACTAAGGCCCTTCTCCCCCGATCGCTCAGTCTGGCTGGGCGTCCAACTCTAGGAAGAGTCCTGGTGGTTCCAAACTTCTTCCATTTCCAGATGATGGAGGCCACTGTGCTCATTGGGACTTTCAATGCTGCAGACATTGTTCTGTACCCTTCGCCAGATCTGTGCCTCAATACAATTCTGTCTCGGAGGTCTACAGATAATTCCTTGGACTTCATGGCTTGGTTTATGCTCTGATATGCACTGTCACCTGTGGTACCTTATATAGACAGTTGTGTGCCTTTCTAAATCATGTCCAATCAACTGAATTGAGCACAAGTGGACTCCAATCAAGTTGTAGAAACATCTCAAGGATGATCAGTGGAAACAGGATGCACATGAGCTAAATGTTGAGTGTCATGGCAAAGGCTGTGAATACTTATGTACATGTTATGTTTTCGTTCTACATTTTTAATAGATTTGCAAAAATTTGCAAAAAACAGTTTTCACTTTGTCATTATGGGTTGTTGTGTGTAGAATGTTGAGGAAAATAATGAATGTAATCCATTTTGGAATAAGGCTGTAACATAACAAAATGTGGAAAAAGTGAAGCGCTGTGAATACTTTCCGGATGCGCTATAGATTGCAAAGAGCAGCACCAACCCGATCGCCAGACAAACACTGGATTATGCTCTAATATTATGTTCTAATATCGTTTTCAAATTATTGCTTTCCACAATATCGTAAACTATGGTAAATGTAGGGTAAGACCTGAGAGGTGCAGTTTAAATACACACATCTCTTCCATTTGAGTCCTGCAGGAAGGTTATTGTTGACGTCGATGCACTGGCAACACCTTTCTCTCTTACTCTCTTTCTCAGATACACAACGGGTTGGAAACTGCACAAGCAGAACAGAAATAGCCAGGACCCACAATGCACTGGGCCTGGCAGCCAGGAAGCAGATGGGTTGGCTGGCCTTACCGGATAGCAGCGGCCCAATAGTGGCACCGGTTGTTGCTTTTGATGAGCTATGCACATAAGAAACCAGAACATCTGGTCCGACCATGTGGCACCTCCATTTGTCCAAGGCCCCTTGAAGCAACACAACACATTGACACACACACACACACACACACACACACTCAGACACACACACACACAGTCCTTCCACTGCCAGCTGCATCCACGCAAATGTGAGCTAAATCCAATGAATGATGCATGTTATTCACGGTGGGGCGGTGAGAGGCCGGGTGAGATGAGGGAGGCGGGTATAGGTGTGGCGGGGCGCGCCACCCCTCAACACAGCCGGCACTTTCCCGTCATCCCTTTTTCTGTGACTTTGATTAAAAATCATCCCGCTCTTCCCCAAACAACTCATGAATATGCAGCAGGGTAATAAGCCCCGGCTCAAAGCAACTGATTTGTCAATTGTCTGCATTTCATCAAGATTGAGTAACACCTCAAGGGTGCTATAATCGAAAGCTGTAAAAAGAAGAGGGAGGAAAGAGCCTGTTCACCATTAGATTGCAGCGTTATCTTAATCATTAGGCACTTCGGGAGCTTAATTAACGACCTGACAAGAGCTGGGTAGAGAATTTGGAGTTGATTGGTTGTCGGAGGTGTTGAGTGAGTACACCGAATGCTAAGTCAGGGGAGGAATTCTAGCGAGAGAGAAGAGCAGCTTGATTCGCTTTCAAAAACCGACTCAGCAACAGCCATTAGACGGTTTTTAATTAAGCATAATTAGAGATGCGATTACAATGATGGGTTTGATAACCGGTATTAAATCATTCATCCGTGAATGTTATGTTAAAATAGATTGGGGGGGGAGTGTGAGTAGGATGCATGGAATAAATATGTGTGTGAAATAGAAAGAGAGAGAAAAAGAGAGAGAGGGAAGTAAAGAGAAGGGGGGATGGCTGGCAGGCTGGCGCCAATTAGGTGGATGTGCTCAATTGCAGGAATTCTCTGGTGTCGTGACTCATGTTGACAGGTGTTCAGGGTGAATTATTTGTACTGGGGAGACAGAGTGTGCACACTAAACACACAGACACACAAAAACACGGGCGCACACACAAACGCACACACACAAATACAAAGCCTGCTCATCCTATAACACAGCTCTGATATAAATCCAGCATGTTTATTGCTGTGGTCAGGCGGGAGAAAATGATTGGACACTCTTTCCTCCTTCTCGTTCCCTCTCCTCCTCTTCTCCCTTCTGCTGACCGGGTCATTTTTAAATGCCTTGTAAATTTGTCTGCCATATTAAGTGCCCATTAAAAGGGCACCAAGCTGGAGGAGGAAGCAGAAGAAGAAGAAAAAAGAGAGGCTCACATGGCAGCTCCTGAGTGGCATTGCTCCCACATCCATCCAGCTTAATGGTGCCCGCCCACTGTGGCACTGGGAAGTCGTAGCTGTGATGTATTGTGGCACCGACGGACACAAGCTGGAAGAGGCAGATTAGGTCCTGCAGGCCAGAATGTTTTGAGGTAACCTGGCTTGGACCGACTGCTTGGCAGCTGTCATAATACCCTCGCAGGGCGATACCAGAAGTGTTACTGGGTTACCGGGAGTGTGAGGCAAAGTCTTAATTGGAACTGACAGTTGGACCGGTCTAATGGGTGGTCATTAAGCCAATGAAGGACAAAGACACTTTGATTCGGAGTCCTGTGCACTTTGCCAGCTGGGGTGGACTGGCTTTGGAGTTTTCCTGGGAAACTGGTTGAAATGTAGGCCAGTGGTTATTCTAGCGCTACTGGTATGAAACCATGAATCCAGCGTCCTACACTGATTGTTGGTTTGCTTGTGGCAGAGTGGAAAAAAAAAAAAAGAAGGTATTTCTTCAGACCAAATCTCTTATTTTTCACACACTGACTTTAATTCAAGCTTTAACTAAACAAATATACATTTTTTCCAACCTGTCAGAAATTCCATACGTTTAGCACTACGTATTTTAGAAAAGGCTGATCAGAAAGTGGGTGAAGATCAATGTGCTCGGCCAGACCGGCCATGTTCATCGTTCCATTCGGCAGAACTCTCCTCCAGATCCATATTAAGAAAGTGGCCTCGATCAATTCATTTCCATCACGGAGCCCCGCACCCACAGACTCTTGTCAATACAGGGTCGATAAATCTTTAGCCGCGTCTAAAACAAAGATGCCATTTTCACGATAAAAAGGCCATTCTGCTCAATCGATGAGGGAGCCAGAAATAACGTGTCCATCAAAAGGATGCCGTGTGGCTCACGTCGTCCGATAGATAAGTCGGTCGACTTCGTGTGTTGACACCAGTGTTGCAAGTACAACAACTCCATGTAACTTCATGTCCTCTCCAACACAACCAGGACTTGGATACTAAAAGCTCTAAAAGTAATTAAAAAAATATATATATATTTCTTGTGCGACTGAACTGAATAACACCAACACACACAAATTAAAGCCGCCATTTGTTTTGCTTCACATAAAGCGTGTCAACGTGTTGTGTCAGGAAATACTACGACCGTGTCTTTGCATTACACGTCCGTCCATACACATTATTATACAATCTCTCGAGTTAAATACGCATTCCTCTTCCTCGTCGCAGCTGCTTTAATGAAGTTGTTGTGGAGCAGCGGCCTCCCTTTGCCGAGACAGGATATGAAAGAGAGTCCTCAGAGCCATGGCAGCATTGGTCTCTCTCTCTCTCTCTCTCTCTCTCTCTCTCTCTCTCTCTCTCTCTCTCTCTCTCTCTCTCTCTCTCTCTCTCTCTCTCTCTCTCTCTCTCTCTCTCTCTCTCTCTCTCTCTCTCTCTCTCTCTCTCTCTCTCTCTCTCTCTCTCTCTCTCTCTCTCTCTCTCTCTCTCTCTCTCTCTCTCTCTCTCTCTCTCTCTCTCTCTCTCTCTCTCTCTCTCTCTCTCTCTCCCACTAATGAGCTGAGCTTTCAATGCGCCCACTAATTAGTTCATCTATAACTCTAAGCACTCAATTACTCTCCACCAGCACCACCACAGAGAGCCGAGAGAGGCGATAAGACTGACAAATGCCTCGACACACACGCACACGCACACACACACACACACACACACACACACACACACAGCTTTGAGCTGTGAGACCCAGGAGAAGTTTTTCAAAACTTCCCACGCTCAAACATGCTGTTCAGGCAAAACACATTGATCTTCAGTTTCACCCGCTGCCTCTGGTGTTATTCATATTCTCTCTCTCTCCCCCTTTCTCTCTCACTCCCTCTCTCTCCCTCCCTAAATGCATGATTCATGGATTCACAAAGATGTGCACTCTGTCAGATGTCCACCAGCAAAGTGCACGATTGTGTGAATTTTAAGTGAAGTATGCCAGAACGTCTGTCACATCCTATCCTCGGCATCCTCTTGTGTCCAGCATAACAAAACGCCTCCGACAACCTTTGTGAGGTCGGACGGGAACCGGTGCCGGCTGGACACGAGAACCCGAGAGAACCCGAGAGAACCACAACACACGGCAAGCGCTGTAACATCATGACCGATTACAGCGACATTGACAACAATCGTGATTCACGTGGACGCCAGACTTCAACTGAGTCCTCAACAACTCTTTGTACTCTTTTTACACCCGACTGAAAGGGTTATTGTGTATCGGCTGAGCTCCCCCTGTTGAAGCTAAATTGGTCACGTTTTGGCCGGTAGGGTAGATTTAAAAAAAGCGAATCGAGTCTCACACACACACACACACACAACTGGCTTATCAGGTTGTTATGCGTTAGCCAATCATTGCCTGCTGACACCCACAGCAGACACAGGGGAACATTAGCGCTCATTTGGAGCCGTGTTTCTTGTCACATACGGAAGTATTCACTCATTTAGCCGTTTGGTCTCCACCCACTCCAGAGAAGGAATACCTGAGTTTGATTTCTTCAACAGTCTTCAGTAAAAAAATGATGGTTTGATTTTAATTGGATGTAAATATGTATTTATACTGTACAGTATATGTTCTTTTTTAATAATAGAACAATATCATTCTTTGTTTCAAAGGTTAAAAAACAAGATAAATAGAGTCATTGAGGAGGAAAACCTATGAAAGAAATAATCTATTCGAATGTACACGCATATAAAAACTGAAGGATATTTTGTCATATTTATTCTCTTTATAGCAGATATGTTTTTATGTTTTTCATTCCGAATAAGTGCCCCATGAAGAATATCATCGTGATTCGTTTTAGTTTACGATAACTTCTGGTCAAACAGAGTCGTGTAGTCACAGCAAACAAGTCAGCCATAACACGTCCGCAACTTTGACCCCTTAGAGCCCTTTGTAGAAAATCATTCATTGCGGTACGGAGGTTTGCACAAGGTTGGTCGTTCCCTGAGAAAATGCACTCAGCTGTGTTATCATTACCGGGCCTCCACTTGCCGGGGGCTGAGTTACGAGTGTTGAGTCGATGTTGGGATGAAAACGGGCAAAAGGTGGTGTTTTTTTTGTTTGTTTTTTAAAGTGGGAGTTATTGCAACCACGAGAGGTCCTTGAGCATGCAGCCATAACTGGCCTGCCCACAATATTACGGTGCTTGCTGCGGCAGAATGGACCGGCTCAGACGCGAGATAACGATCCTTCTCATTTGCACTAACATGCAAATCAATAACAGAGTCAACGCTCAAGATATCGTACTAACCTATAATAACTTCCCACTGTATTCAAATTATGAATAAACACGACTGCACTGTTACAAAGATAGAAAAAAAAAAAAAACGTTATGGTCCCAACCTGAGAAGAGGAAGTAATCCTTCTGCCACTATAGAGGTTTATAATGTATATGAAAACTGTCTGTGAAAGAATCAGATAGTGAGGCGGAAATATGACAAATCAACAGCCAAATTCAAACGGAGATACAGATATAAACGCACGCACACACGCACGCACGCACGCACACACACACACACACACACACACACACACACACACACACACACACACACACACACACACACACACACACACACACACACACACACACACACACACACACACACACACACACACACACACACACACACACACACACACACACACACACACACACACACACACACACACACACACACACACACACACACACACACACACACACACACACACACACACACACACACACACACACACACACACACACACACACACACACACACACACACACACACACACACACACACACACACACACACACACACACACACACACACTTCCTCTCCTCTTAGTCAACTCCGACACGCAAAAGCTAAATACAGAGATCAGCTGGGGGCCCTGCAGTGCCTCCGTAAATGAGGGTGCCGCTCCATTACCTCGTACCTCATGGGCCAGAAACAAAGACTCAGCAGGGTCACTGCTGCGCTCGGTTGGCTTAGAAGTCAATAACTTGCCTTTTAATGGATGCAGATAAAAAGTGGTACAGTAGCATGGGAACGTGTAGGCGTAGAGGTCTTTAAGTGAAGGAATTAACTAAAGATTGTAAGCAGTGCAGCGAATCAACCAAATGTTACAAGTGAAAAGTAGTGCTGAAATAATCATTTTTGTGGTCAATAAAAGTCATTTAAAAAACCTAAACCTTAAAAAAAAAAAGCATCCAGAACCAAATATGAGCAGATATCTAATCCTCCACGGTCTGCAGCATGAATACACATGGCAACACACTGCTGAGGGAATTGTCCTTTTTTACGCCGTCGATGCATCGCTGTCACTCCGCTGACAGGCCAGATGCTGCACATGCTTGAAGGATGTGTCAGGAATGTGTCAGTTTGTCACGTGCACCCCTCACAAACAGACGCTTTCATGGCACAACGCTGCCTCTGAAGGTACAAGTCAAGCAACGAAGCCGTTTGGGGAAGTTCAAACAAACAAAATGGCGTGGGCCAAACAACCACACTGTGGACATTTTGAAAAGGTGTTTCAAATAATTGCGATTGTTGGGACGTGTGCGACTATCGACGCAGGTGTCCAACTCCATGCACTGTATTGTAGATCACAGTCTGCCCCGTTCCACCTTTTTCTTCCTCTTATACATCACTCTTTTTTAACAGCACGAAGCTGGCTACAAAGAATCCCGGTCATCACATGATTCACTACAATGTTTTTCATGAAGAAAGCTTTGACGAGTTCTCACCGGATGGTTCTCCTAAGTGTTCACACTGCATTGTGGGTAGTCCATTCAGATACGCTGTCCCAGCGGTCAAGTACTTTTGGCACTCGGTGGCACCTGACCAACAAACTATTGTCATCTTAAGTGTGTCCTTTTCTCAAGCTCAGCTGTTTTAGATTACAACTGTCACAGCCGCATAATGTGAGCTGGTTTAATAAACGCGTCGCCACCCGATGGAAACAATGTCTCAATGTGTCTCAGTGGTATTTATCTCTTTTAGGCTGATTTTGAACGATGGTAGAGTTCTTATTAAACTGATTGACATTACGCAGAAAAATCCATACACTTACAATTAAGTGGGTACTACATGGACATAAATAGCATTAAAATGCATATGAGATCAAATACATTGATTGTTTTAAGATGTATACCAATGTACTCTCTCTGAACATAATTAAAACCCCCGAGCAGGTAAACTCGCCCCGCCTCCTCTGAAGAAAGTCCAAATGCGGTTTCAGAGCGCTGGCTGTGAAAGAATCAAACATATCCTACACACTTAAAATTAAACCCACAAACGTGAACTCATCTGATGAACCTGTATGAAAATAATGAATGTTTGTCCAAGGAAAGTCATTTCCAGTCAACTCTCTTCAACTTTAAAACAAACCAACGTGCTTCAGAGCAGATTTAAAGACGATTTTCTCCTCCAGTACAAATGTGAATTAAAGTTGGAAGTGTGTTACATTGAGATATGAAAAAAAAAAGTTGAGGTGTATCAGCCGTAACGTGGGTAACAGATTTGTTCCTGTGGTTTTTCAGTGTGGTTATTTTCTCTTCCCACAGCCTGCTTATGACAATCCCGTTTTCTTGCGCTTTCTCAGAATCTAACTATAGACAGGAAGCGTGTTTGCTGCGTGCACGAGATCAGCGTAAGTGTGTGAGCGCGGCTGTTCATGTGCGTGCACACACACACACACACACACACACACACACACACACACACACACACACACACACACACACACACACACACTCTACATGGTGTAATAGGCTACGGGGGTGGTGTTCATAGTCTTAAGCAGAATGGATGCAAATCCACATTACACAACACATTCCCATTCCAGAATAGTGATCCATCAAGCCCTTGCACTAAGCATCTGTACATAAACCTCAATTATGCTAATGCTAATCCCTGGGACATTGACGTGAGTAGGCAAGGAGGCTAACAGCTCAAGACTTTGATGTGCGCTGCCATTTGGCAAAGGCCTCCTGAAGGACTAGCATTGGACCCCAAACTCCACCAGGGCTTAAGAAGGAAAAACCAGCCCGGCCTTGTCTGTTCCTCTACTGATTACAAGGGCTTAGGGGGGCTTCTTTTATTTGCCTCTTTGGTATGGGCCCAATCAAGGGTGTCAGTTCTCTCCACTGCTGCTTGGCAGTCCTTTTTTTTTTTTTTTACTCACCCTCTGTGCCATACTTCTGCTTTTCTTTTCTTTTGTTTTTCATCTTGCGGTTGCCTTCCATGTGGTACATTTACATCTAACCCTTCCTGTTTCTATTCCCATGTTGGTCACTGATAAAAAACAAAACAAATACAAAAACCACACAGACCCCTTGTGTACTGTGCTGTATTGTATTCCTTGTGATAACTAATTTTCCAGAACATACCGGCAGTTATGAGACTGCGTCGATCGCTATTCAATCCGGTTCTTATTGTCGTGATCTGAAATGAGAAACCTTAGTTTGGGACTAAGTGGAAACCTGTTTCCCCAAAAACCCTTACCACAGGATACCCATTGCCTGTATTCATAATGAGACGTGCGTGATTACATGTATTTTTTGGTGGAAATTCAGCATTCATGTACTATATAGCTCTAATCTCCTCTAATAATTTTTTTTAAAAATGGTCAGATCAGAAATTTCCTGGCAAGCAGAAACATTGTTCGCAGTGATTTAGTCCCATTAATGACAAGTGCTTTTTTTGAAGCACTTTGCCTCCTTTCTTGCGCCCATTTCTCCAAGCTTTCAGTAAAAACCCTGCCACAAGAGAAGGATTAAAGCTTATTTTTCAGTGAATGAGTCAACACATGAAAATGGGAACAACACTGCAGACAGTTTGTGTAACAAAAGAGATTATGAACATTTAAGAGGGATTTGGAGAAATAATTGGGGGCTTGTTCTAATTTTAGTTTTTGAGGACTTGTGGAACAGGGGCATAACCTTTTAGGTCCGGATCAATTGAGAGAGAAAACCTCAAATGGCTAACACTCTTTCTTTGAGTGCCACTGGAGGATATGTTGTAGTGCAGCCTAGTGGTTAGACGTGTGCTCCGCCTGCCCACCAGTGCCATTCAAAACTGAGTCATTATGATGTCGCTGACGCATCGAAGGCAAGAAGCATCTAAGGCAACCATTAAAAGGGAGCCGTTTGGGTAGTGTAACACTATGATGGCGAGCAGCGTAACAATATGTCCTTTCAGGATAGTGTGACATAATAACACTGGTATGAAAAGTTGGAATTGGGGAAACGTTGGACTACACGATCTCTTCCAACTGTTTTGTATTTGTGCACGCAACGCACATCTGTGTGTCTGCTTCATGTGAACATGAGAGTGAACGGAAAAAAGGCCTGGGGTACTAAAGTGGTCACATTACAGAGAGGGACGAGCGTCACGCTGGGATAACGGCTCATTAGAGGTGTTCACGGTGTTGCAGAGTGATGGGAGCGGTTGTGTGAGCAAAATAAAATAAAATGCAGACATTGAAAGATTGTTCGGGGGGGGGGGGGGTTTCAAAACGCTGTTGGACAATCTTGACAACCGCTTTGCTTGAAAAACAACGATGCCTTCAGGCTAACTGCCGGGCGCCGCAGGCGTGCTTTACGCAACGAGCCGGACACGACGTCTCCGGGGTTCACCATCGACGCACACGGCATGCAAACTGGTACCCTCCATACCAACAGTCATGAGCCAAGCTCTCCTGACTTAAAGCCAGTGGAAAATCAATGTAATCACTTAAAATATGATGACAGTTACTCACAAAACGCACAACGTTGGTGCACGTCTTCACGCCACACGTGGAATATTGTGCTAACTGTTAACTCGTCAAATAATACGCTTTTTATTTCATTTTTCACGTAATCTCAACACAACACGCTTTGTTTTGCAGTGTTCCGAAACGATTACACTTTTCACCACATTAAAAAAGGGCTTTTTGTATTATTTCAGAAAATAATTAGCATCCCGGTCGCGCCTTCCAAAATCTTCCAACAACCGATACCACACAACGTAAGGGTGGTAACAACATAATCAATGGCCCCGGCTCAACACACAGTGAGAGGCGAATCAAAAGGCACTCTGTCCAGGAAACTAATCCTCCAGCGTCACGACGACAAGCCACTGAGTGTTAAGCAACAGATCAGGTTTGAGAAACAGTGCTTATGGATTTAGTGAACTGGCTGAAGTCAATCATCCATCTCTATATCTCTCCTCCTTAAATCCAGTCCTTTCATTGGAAGGGGAAGTCGGGAGTCCTCGTCTCCCACTTAGTGGCTCGTGTGATGACTATAAAAACAATGAAAGATGATCATGATCTTCTCTTAAGGAAAATCTAAATGTGTATACGGTATAATATATTTGTGTACTGATGGATCAGAAGATTGAAGTGGATGTACTGTAATGAAGGAAGAGACGGCACTGAAGGACCAGGGTACGAGGAGCCGGGCCCCGAGCACATCGCTCTTCACCGGCAGCCATGTGTTCGCCGACTGTCTGTGTTTCTAATTGGCTGATTGACAGTTTGTCTGTCTGTCTGATTGTCTAATTGGTCGGCTGGCTTATGCTCAGCCCCCTGATGCGTTGACAAACAAGCATCCTCGGTGACAGCATCACATTTGTCTAATTAATTAGACGTGCGTGCCACAACAGCAGGTAGTTAGCACTGACAAGACAGAAGAGTTTGGGGCTGTGTGCGCGAGAGTGAGATAAATGCCTCTGTAATTGTTCTCGGTAGTAAAAAAAAAACAACAACAAAAAAAACTAAAGAGGTGAAACGTGTGGCACTCTCACACAGCAAAGTGAACGTTTCCTTTTTGAAGACGGAGAAAAGAAACGACTGCTTGAAGCATCTGAACTGTTTCATCCTCGGTGTTGGAGGAAAATAAAAAAAAGATTCTCCTCGGCGAGACGGAGGAACACAGTCAGTCAGCTGTTGTTGGCTCAGTGAAGCAGAGAATCAATGCAGGCAGACAAGGCGAGCTGCAGGTACCTGTGATGTCAACGATGCTCTCCTGACACTTATCTGCCCAGACAACCACTTTCAAACTTCTCTCTCTCTCTCTCTCTCTTTTATTTAAGTGTGTCTTCGAGCTGCACAGATCTCATACATCTGTCTCGTCTCTTCTCTCTAATCCATCATAACCGACTCTTCCCACTCGGTTTTGCATCTAACC
Organism: Cyclopterus lumpus; assembly: GCF_009769545.1. Lineage (NCBI taxonomy): Eukaryota > Metazoa > Chordata > Actinopteri > Perciformes > Cyclopteridae > Cyclopterus > Cyclopterus lumpus. The sequence continues at coordinate 24,228,810 of NC_046968.1, forward strand.
AGGAAGAGAGATGGCAAAAGAGCAGGAGGGAGAGAGAGAGAGAAATGGTGTGTGTGTGTGTGTGTGTCAAGTGGGCCTTGTATAGCGGTCCCAGCAGCAACAAGCTGTCATTAGAGTGGGCAGGAAATAACCCTTGTGGCTTGGTTCAATCAAATTGTAATCCTCAGCACATTATTACCATGACAGGGTCACCTCTCCACTGCTGCTCTAGGGCAGGCGCATGTGAAGCACACACTACACACTACACACACACACACACACACACACACCCTCCTTTCATTTGCTACCATTTCCACTGTGTTGCTAGTGTTTTCCTTGACAGTCCTTATATTACCTGGCCAGCCCCCATAATGAATCCATCTGAGAAGGCCAGGCTGAAGCTGCAGTCATGAATAATTCAATATCTAACCCCCCCCCCCTGATTCTTATTCTCCATATCCCTCATTCCTGTCATCCCCTCTGCCTCTGGTGGGGATTCTGTATCGCCCAACCTGACAGACTCTACTACGCAACCCTGAAGACTACACTATTTCAGAAGATTGTGAGTATGTGCCTATATTTGAATGTGTATGTGTGGCCTTGTGTGTCACATGTTTCTCTCCTCTCTGGTTTCTAGGGTAACCGCAATTAGGGTATTGGATAGACTGTGTGTGTGTGTGTGTGTGGGGGGGGGGGGGGGGGGTGCGTGCGTGTGTGTGTGTGTGTGTGTGCGCAGAAAAGAGACTTATTCACCCTAACTAATGGGCATCCCTTCTAATGAGGACATCATTACCACAACTCTCTCCTCCAGAGATACTTTAAAACATTTTGCTCATCTTAAAGCCGAACTCTGGAAAAGGACTTTCATTAGAGAGACAATGTTTTCCGGTTGTCAGTACAAGCAAGCACACATTCTAGTTAAAGAGATCATTCATTGACTTATTGACTTAGAGTTGCATCAATACGAGCTCAAACAGGCACGTACACGGTTGCAGACGTCTCAAAGAGCAATTGGCTCTTTACACAGAAATAAGCAGCAGCACAAGTTAATTAAAATGTTTTAATTCACACAACCACCAACAACCAATAATTTCCATTCTTCCACAACAGAAAACATTCATGTGCCGCTGCTGATTCTCATTATAATTATAATTATTCTATTTGCAATGGTACGCATGTGTGTCACTGCACATCTACACATTGCACTTAAGACAACTTCGTTACTTCAAGGGCGTAATAAAGTTACAGCCTCCAGGAGATCCCGGATATTTGCTCTGTATATACAAACTTTGTTAATCCAATAATTCTGCTTTCTTTGAGTTGGCAGACTTGAGGTTTGGCGGTTATTATCATTTAATCAGCAATATGATAATTATTTGACAATATTATTTGACACACAAATGCCTCTCAAATGTGAGTATTTGCCGTTTTGTTCCGAGGCAAAAAAAAGAAGAGAAGATTCTCGTTATAAAATTCAGTACTATTATAGCGCAAAAAACACACATTTGCTATGTAAAGATATTGTGGAGGCATGTCTTCCAACCTCTCTGTGTGTGTGTGTGTGTGTGTGTGTGTGTTGTAATCCAAGCTTCTTAAAGATGATTTACTGTCATTCTGCACAACGAAATACAGATATAGACTACACAAAAAAACCTGCATTCTTTAAAGTGCATTTTAAAATGTTTAATTGCATCAAGAACAGCAGCAACGAAAACAACTCTAGTCAGATACTGTGGCCCACATTACATTAAAATTCAACATCAGGGAACCAGGGTTCATCAACATTTGATACCCAGCACCGTCGATGCTAACAAAGAGTCCGCCTCCTCTCAGCTTGATCCGAGATGACACGATGGAGCCGCGTCTCTGTAAAGATGTGGGCACACCAGTCACAGAGCTCCCGTTGTCGGGTTGGCCTGACTTGACCTGCAACCGCACATGGAATAGGTACAGATGGAATAGGCCAAGGCGGCTAGCTGGGTTAGCTTAGCTTCCATCTCGCAGTCGGGTGATTGTAGCTGGTCCCGGCTGCACATGGATGTTAGTGCGTGCGTCCCTGTTTGTGTGCCTCATGAGCTCGCTAATGCACTGCCGCTATGCACAGTGCTCCTATGACAGTTACTGGCCCTAGAGTATTTTTGTTTTTACTTGAATTAAACAATAAGACGTGTGCATTTGGGGTAAATGTTATGTTTCCCTTTTAATGAATGTGTATCCTTAAAAGTAATGCTCCATCACACACAGCGGTAAAAGGAAATGGTGTGAAGAGTGGGTTTGTGGCTTTCTTAGTTTAAAGCACTTAAGATCTAAATGAGCATTAATGACCATGATCCTTCAGGAGCTGTGGGCTAAATGGAGCAGCGAACCAGACTGAAGGACAGTATTTCCATTAGGCTATTCACACCTTCCTTTTCAGTAACTTGCACTGACAGTAATACGGTTTTAGTGAATGTGTATATATATATATTCTATCGTATTTTCTCTCTTTAGACTGCACCTGCCGCTGTCACACCCACAATGTGTTTTAAAAGAAATTCTAGGTGGAGTAACATGCCCCTTTAAACGTTAATAATCTTTAAAAGATCATTTTTCATGGCACCTCAGCTTCAACCATACAGATACCAGCAAAAAAGACACAAAGGAATACGGGATGAGTTTGAAACCAAGAAGCTTCAGTTGCGAAGCGAACGCCTGAGCCAACGGAGAGAATGAAACAGATTACTTATCTATTGCCTATATCATGCCTAATGTACATTTAGGATTCACACCGATGCTTCGGAGGAAATGCATCTCACTGCTGTTGGTTAACACACACGTTCAGCCTCTAAACATTGAAGGAGCACAGCACACAAGTGATTCATGGAGGGACTTGTACGTGCCGGGGTGGCAGGGTGCTTTTCATCGTGTCATTAGCACCTTAACCAGCAGAAATTACATTTCTTGCACCTCGGAGCATGGCTGTTTCAGATCAATGCCTGCGGCAGTTCTTAAATCAATGAGTGATGTTGTAACTAGGGGACTCATCTGCAGAGCAGACCCCTGGGGGGGAGAGAGAGAGCGAGATGGAGGGGGCATATCGTGAGGAGCAGACAGAGAGATAAAACAAAACGCACTGAGCTGGAAGTGATAGAAATGGACGACAGAATAGAGAAGGCAGCGAAAGAAGGAGTGAAAGTGTAAGTTATGAGTGAGAATGCATGTCTGAGAATGAGACGGAGACAAAAGCACTGGCCTCCGTTTGTGTTCAAACATGATCGTGCTGAAACATTTGCTCATGTGACGACGCAGGTGAATCTCTGCAGCATGGCCGACCTCCCCCCGTCTCTCTCTCTCTCTCTCTCGCACTCTCTCATTTGTGCAAAGTGTGTGTCTGCATAGGGGGGTAGGGGAGCAAAGTAATGGGCCGGAGGTGGAGCGTGAAAAAGGTTAGGGAGGAAAAAAAAAATCACATCACCGGAGAGAGAAGCGATGAGAGAGTGCCTGCCTCCTAAGGCCAGATGTATTTACCTGGGTAATGATAGTCATCTGGACCGACAGGGCGTGTGTGCGTGTACTGTGTGTGTGTGTGTGTGTGTGTGTGTACTGTGTGTGGCACAGAGCACAGCGTAGCTCAGGCTGCTGTGGAGGCCAGATTTCAGTTTGGCTGACTGACTAGCTGCCTGGCCGAGGGGATAGCCTGTTGATTTATTTGGTTAAAAAAAACAAAAAAACAGTCTCTCTTGTTCTCCTTTTCTCTACTATTGTATTTTCTTCATCATTTTCTTTCCTTATTCCCTTCTTTTTGTGTGCGGTTATTCCTCCAGTCCCCCTCTTTACCTCCCTCCATCATCTCTCCCTGCTTTGCTTCAGAAGTCAGCTTTATTAATTCATAAAAAAACCATTGCACACATGATTGAGTTCCATAGGCACTGGAGCATGATTATATCCCACTGCGCACACACACACACACACACACACTCACATGTTTATACACACTGCTGCCTGTTGCCTTTCCCACACATCGTCTCCTCCTGCAGACAGCTCTCTAGTTCAGGCGTAAAGCAAAGGCCATTTGCGTTATGTTTAAATAGTCAGCGCCCCAGCTCGCCCCCGGCACACGGCGACAGGAGGCAAACAGAAATAGTGTTTGGCCCAATTTTTTTTCCACTACTGCTCAAGATCCCTGACCTCCTATTTTACTTGTATTTCTTCCCAAATGTTTTTTTTTTAACTGCTGTACGTGTGATTGTGTGTGCATGCGAGCGTGTGCTGATACATGCAGGTTTGAATCTTCTTTTTCAGGACGTTACACTTGACTGCTTTTATCAAGGGTTGCCCCGAGGTTAAAGAAGGGTTTCTCACACACACACACACACACACACACACACACACGCGCAAAAAACACATACATGGTCTTTCTAACTACTCCCCCCCCCGCCACGTCTGAAAAGAGCAGGAAGAGAAAGGAATGGGTGCTTAGATATGGATTGTTGGGATTGAATTAAAAACATTAGCTTAAGGCTGCGCGGCTGAATCCTGATGATGAGGCCACAGGGGGAAAATAGAGAAAATGGGCTTTTGCTGCCAGGGCCTTGAAAATCCCTTACTAATGGAATGAGAGAAGGCAGAGAAAGATAGCGAGCGGGAGGGGGGGGGGGGGGGGAAGGGATATCACAAAGATGAGTGCGAGCGAACGGTTACAAAGACAATGCATTGTGTTTGCGCTGAAACAAATGGAGCAGAGCCAGAAGGCCTCCGACGAAACATCATTACAAGCAGCTCCAGAAATATTATGACCTCGGGGGAGGGGGGGGGGGGGGGGGGGGGGGGTGTTTGGGTTATTTCCAAAGAGCACACACGTCCCAGAGGCATACAACCGCTTACACTTAGACACAACAGCCGTACACACATTATCTGCTTCTGTGGACACTCATTTGCCAACATGTTCAAACATTTTATATCTAGATTTCCATTCCAGATGCCCACCACTCTTCAGCTCAGGGTTTATTTGGCAGGTGCCGTGACAACAAAAGGTGAGCCCATGACGTCATTAAATAGTTCATTTTGCCCTTCTAAGCGAGTCTACTTTTTAATCTGGTGTCCTGTTTGAAAAGTTGGACTCGGTTTGGTCCATCTCTCTCTCACACACACAAACACACACCCACACACACGCTATGATTTCACCCAAAACACAACCTAATAACTAAGCACATGAGCATACTGTTCTGTTTTTTAGTACTAATAAATTTGATGTATCTTTTTATTTTTAAAGACATTCGGTTGCTTTGTGCAGGAAAGTTAAATAAAAGATCCCATAGAGCTGAAACAGACCCTCTAAAGGCATGAAATAGCACAGGACAACTGCCTTCTCGTCGCTGTCTTCCTCCCGTTCTGGATGCAGTCTGAGGGACACGGGCCAGATGGTTCATTAGAAATAAAATGCTCTGAGTGCATACTTAAGCAAATGTGTTTTTTCTTCACTTCTCATTTTGCTTTTCTCTGTGACCATCATGGTTAAATTCTCCAGTGAATTCTCCAAGCGGTGGGCATTTCAGCCCCCTCATTTCTCTGAGGAATGAATAGAAGCATGTGACATGGGCTGACATGGGCTTTAAATGTACAATCTGGCTGTGTTATGATGGGAACAAATTAATAAGTGAATGTTATCTGTGGGTAGCAG